>NC_141885.1:8131944-8433888 GCF_030686135.1 Camelina sativa
AGAAGGAGTGGTGTTACCATGCCACACAAGGAGTCAAGATCAGCTAGCTGACATCTTCACCAAGTCTGCAAGCTCCAAGGTTTGTGATCACATCTATAGCAAACTTGGACTTGTAGACATTACACGGCCATGATCAAGCTTCTCTAATCCGTGGACAGCACACTCTTTTTCCCTCGACTTGGTTTTGTCCCATGAGGTTTTCTAAGTCAAGGTTTTTAATGAGGTGCTGCTTCACGGGTTCCAAGCTTAGCCATTTCATTAGGCTAAGCTTGAGGGGGAGTATTGATCAAAAGAATAAGCCTAAGGCAGCCATGGCCGTCCGTACGAGTATTGAATATGGGCTGTCCGTACAAGTGTGGTGAAATGGCCGAGTCTTCTAGTGATAAGGAATGGAGAGGAGGCCTGCTCATCCTAAGCCCATTAGAAGACTCTAGAATTCCCAAGATAGCCGTTGGAGGGAAAGCGCAAGTGGAGCAAGAAGAGTCACGGGTGATGTTTGGTTTAAGGAGACTAAGACGGGTCGCTATCAACCTTGGGATTAGTCTCTTCTCTCTTCCTGTCCCTATCACTTAGCTGTGCGGTTTGTAAAGGGTGTAGCCCTAGAGTTTCTCATGATATAAATAGGCATTAGCCTACATTGTAACCGATATTCTTATGGAACAATAACCTAATCTTTTCTTCTTCCTCATTCTCTTTGTCTACCGATATCTCTCATCAATCTCTTGATTCTCTTCTTTATTCTACAAAGTCTTACATTTACTGCTTTGAATCAATGTCTTATTGGTATAAACCGGTTTCGGGACAAAATGGGTATAAATGTTGTCTAAACACTCCAAATTCAACCCAAACTCTTATAATTAGTCAAATTCATTGGATTGATACATATTTTGACCCTAGAAACTGAAACAAAGCTGTTTACTGCTTTGAATCAATGTTATCTCGGTTTTAGCCTACTTTCTCTGTTTAAGCCTGTTTTGGGATAAAACGGGTTTACTTGATGTCTAAGCACTCCAAATTCATCCCAAACTCTTACAATTAGTCAAATGCATTGGATTGTCACACATTATGATCCTAGAAACAGTAACAAAATGTTTACTGCTTCGAATCAATGTTTTCTCGGTTTTAGCCTGCTTTTTAGACAAAATGGGTATAAGTCTTGTCTAAACACTCCAAATTCAACCCAAACTCTTATGAATAGTAAAATGCATTAGATAGTTACATATTTTGACCCTAGACACAGTAACAAAGCTGTTTACTGCTTCGAATCAATGTTTTTTCTCGGTTTTAGCCTGTTTCGGGACAAAATAGGTATAAGTCTTGTCTAAATACTCCAACTTCAACCCGAACTCCTATAATTAGTCAAATGCATTGGATTGTCACACATTCTGACCCTAGAAACAGTAACAAAGCTGTTTACCGCTTCGAATCAATGTTTTTTCTCGGTTTTAGCCTGTTTCGGGACAAAATAGGTATAAGTCTTGTCCAAATACTCCAACTTCAACCCGAACTCCTATAATTAGTCCAATGCATTGGATTGTCACACATTCTGACCCTAGAAACAGTAACAAAGCTCTATACTGCTTTGAAACAATGTCTTATTGGTATTGACCTGTTTCGAGACAAAGTGGGTATAAATGTTGGCTAAACACTCCAAAGTCAACCCAAACTCTTATAATTAGTCAAATGCATTGGATTGATACATATTTTGACCCTAGAAACAGTAACAAGGCTCTTTACTGCTTTGAATCAATGTCTTATTGGTATAAACCTGTTTCGGGACAAAATGGGTATAATTGTTGTCTAAACACTCCAAATTCAACCCAAACTCTTATAATTAGTCAAATGCATTGGATTGATACATATTTTGACCCTAGAAACTGTAACAAAGCTGTTTACTGCTTTGAATCAATGTTATCTCGGTTTTAGCCTACTTTCTCTGTTTAAGCCTGTTTTGGGATAAATCGGGTTTACTTGATGTCTAAACACTCCAAATTCATCCCAAACTCTTACAATTAGTCAAATGCATTCGATTGTCACACATTATGATCCTAGAAACAGCAACAAAATGTTTACTGCTTCGAATCAATGTTTTCTCGGTTTTAGCCTGCTTTTTAGACAAAATGGGTATAAGTCTTGTCTAAACACTCCAAATTCAACCCAAACTCTTATGAATAGTAAAATGCATTAGATAGTTACATATTTTGACCCTAGACACAGTAAGCTGTTTACTGCTTCGAATCAATGATTTCTCGGTTTTAGCCTGTTTCGGGACAAAATGGGTATAAGTCTTGTCTAAATACTCGAACTTCAACCCGAACTCCTATAATTAGTCAAATGCATTGGATTGTCACACATTCTGACCCTAGAAACAGTAACAAAGCTGTTTACTGCTTCGAATCAACGTTTTTTCTCGGTTTAGCCTGTTTCGGGACAAAATAGGTATAAGTCTTGTCCAAATACTCCAACTTCAACCCGAACTCCTATAATTAGTCAAATGCATTGGATTGTCACACATTCTGACCCTAGAAACAGTAACAAAGCTCTATACTGCTTTGAAACAATGTCTTATTGGTATTGACCTGTTTCGAGACAAAGTGGGTATAAATGTTGGCTAAACACTCCAAAGTCAACCCAAACTCTTATAATTAATCAAATGCATTGGATTGATACATATTTTGACCCTAGAAACAGTAACAAGGCTCTTTACTGCTTTGAATCAATGTCTTATTGGTATAAACCTGTTTCGGGACAAAATGGGTATAATTGTTGTCTAAACACTCCAAATTCAACCCAAACTCTTATAATTAGTCAAATTCATTGGATTGATACATATTTTGACCCTAGAAACTGAAACAAAGCTGTTTACTGCTTTGAATCAATGTTATCTCGGTTTTAGCCTACTTTCTCTGTTCAAGCCTGTTTTGGGATAAAACGGGTTTACTTGTTGTCTAAACACTCCAAATTCATCCCAAACTCTTACAATTAGTCAAATGCATTCGATTGTCACACATTATGATCCTAGAAACAGTAACAAAATGTTTACTGCTTTGAATCAATGTTTTCTCGGTTTTAGCCTGTTTTTACACAAAATAGATATAAGTCTTGTCTACACACTCCAAATTCAACCCAAACTCTTATAAATAGTCAAATGCATTACATAGTTACATATTTTGACCCTAGAAACAGTAACAAAGCTGTTTACTGCTTCGAATCAATGTTTTTCTCGGTTTTAGCCTGTTTCGGGACAAAATGGGTATAAGTCTTGTCCACATACACCAACTTCAACCCGAACTCCTATAATTAGTCAAATGCATTGGATTGTCACACATTCTGACCCTAGAAACAGTAACAAAGCTCTATACTGCTTTGAAACAATGTCTTATTGGTATTGACCTGTTTCGGGAGAAAATGGGTATAAATGTTGTCTAAACACTCCAAATTCAACCCAAACTCTTATAATTAGTCAAATGCATTGGATTGATACATATTTTGACCCTAGAAACAGTAACAAGGCTCTTTACTGCTTTGAATCAATGTCTTATTGGTATTAACCTGTTTCGGGACAAAATGGGTATAAATGTTGTCTAAACACTCCAAATTCAACCCACACTCTTATAATTAGTCAAATGCATTGGATTGATACATATTTTGACCCTAGAAACAGTAACAAAGCTGTTTACTGCTTTGAATCAATGTTATCTTGGTTTTAGCCTACTTTCTCTGTTTAAGCCTGTTTTGGGATAAAACGGGTTTACTTGATGTCTAAGCACTCCAAATTCATCCCAAACTCTTACAATTAGTCAAATGCATTGGATTGTCACACATTATGATCCTAGAAACAGCAACAAAATGTTTACTGCTTCGAATCAATGTTTTCTCGGTTTTAGCCTGCTTTTTAGACAAAATGGGTATAAGTCTTGTCTAAACACTCCAAATTCAACCCAAACTCTTATGAATAGTAAAATGCATTAGATAGTTACATATTTTGACCCTAGACACAGTAAAAAAGCTGTTTACTGCTTCGAATCAATGTTTTCTCGGTTCTAGCCTGTTTCGGGACAAAATGGGTATGAGTCTTGTCTAAATACTCCAACTTTAACCCGAACTCCTATAATTAGTCAAATGCATTGGATTGTCACACATTCTGACCCTGGAAACAGTAACAAAGCTGTTTACTGCTTCGAATCAATGTTTTTTCTCGGTTTTAGCCTGTTTTTAGACAAAATGGGTATAAGTCTTGTCTAAACACTCCAAATTCAACCCAAACTCTTATGAATAGTCAAATACATTAGATAGTTACATATTTTGACCCTAGACACAGTAACAAAGCTGTTTACTGCTTTGAATCAATGTTTTCTCGGTTTTAGCCTGTTTCGGGACTAAATGGGTATAAGTCTTGTTTTAAATACTCCAACTTCAACCAGAACTCCTATAATTAGTCAAATGCATTAGATTGTCACACATTCTGACCCTAGAAACAGTAACAAAGCTCTATACTGCTTTGAAACAATGTCTTATTCGTATTGACCTGTTCCGGGCAAAAATGGGTATAAATGTTGTCTAAACACTCCAAATTCAACCCAAACTCTTATAATTAGTTAAATGAATTGGATTGATACATATTTTGACCCTAGAAACAGTAACAAGGCTCTTTACTGCTTTGAATCAATGTCTTATTGGTATAAACCTGTTTCGGGACAAAATGGGTATAATTGTTGTCTAAACACTCCAAATTCAACCCAAACTCTTATAATTAGTCAAATTCATTGGATTGATACATATTTTGACCCTAGAAACTGAAACAAAGCTGTTTACTGCTTTGAATCAATGTTATCTCGGTTTTAGCCTACTTTCTCTGTTTAAGCCTGTTTTGGGATAAAACGGGTTTACTTGTTGTCTAAACACTCCAAATTCATCCCAAACTCTTACAATTAGTCAAATGCATTCGATTGTCACACATTATGATCCTAGAAACAGTAACAAAATGTTTACTGCTTTGAATCAATGTTTTCTCGGTTTTAGCCTGTTTTTACACAAAATAGATATAAGTCTTGTCTACACACTCCAAATTCAACCCAAACTCTTATAAATAGTCAAATGCATTACATAGTTACATATTTTGACCCTAGAAACAGTAACAAAGCTGTTTACTGCTTCGAATCAATGTTTTTTCTCGGTTTTAGCCTGTTTCGGGACAAAATGGGTATAAGTCTTGTCCACATACTCCAACTTCAACCCGAACTCCTATAATTAGTCAAATGCATTGGATTGTCACACATTCTGACCCTAGAAACAGTAACAAAGCTCTATACTGCTTTGAAACAATGTCTTATTGGTATTGACCTGTTTCGGGAGAAAATGGGTATAAATGTTGTCTAAACACTCCAAATTCAACCCAAACTCTTATAATTAGTCAAATGCATTGGATTGATACATATTTTGACCCTAGAAACAGTAACAAGGCTCTTTACTGCTTTGAATCAATGTCTTATTGGTATTAACCTGTTTCGGGACAAAATGGGTATAAATGTTGTCTAAACACTCCAAATTCAACCCACACTCTTATAATTAGTCAAATGCATTGGATTGATACATATTTTGACCCTAGAAACAGTAACAAAGCTGTTTACTGCTTTGAATCAATGTTATCTTGGTTTTAGCCTACTTTCTCTGTTTAAGCCTGTTTTGGGATAAAACGGGTTTACTTGATGTCTAAGCACTCCAAATTCATCCCAAACTCTTACAATTAGTCAAATGCATTGGATTGTCACACATTATGATCCTAGAAACAGCAACAAAATGTTTACTGCTTCGAATCAATGTTTTCTCGGTTTTAGCCTGCTTTTTAGACAAAATGGGTATAAGTCTTGTCTAAACACTCCAAATTCAACCCAAACTCTTATGAATAGTAAAATGCATTAGATAGTTACATATTTTGACCCTAGACACAGTAAAAAAGCTGTTTACTGCTTCGAATCAATGTTTTCTCGGTTCTAGCCTGTTTCGGGACAAAATGGGTATGAGTCTTGTCTAAATACTCCAACTTTAACCCGAACTCCTATAATAAGTCAAATGCATTGGATTGTCACACATTCTGACCCTGGAAACAGTAACAAAGCTGTTTACTGCTTCGAATCAATGTTTTTTCTCGGTTTTAGCCTGTTTTTAGACAAAATGGGTATAAGTCTTGTCTAAACACTCCCAATTCAACCCAAACTCTTATGAATAGTCAAATACATTAGATAGTTACATATTTTGACCCTAGACACAGTAACAAAGCTGTTTACTGCTTTGAATCAATGTTTTCTCGGTTTTAGCCTGTTTCGGGACTAAATGGGTATAAGTCTTGTTTTAAATACTCCAACTTCAACCAGAACTCCTATAATTAGTCAAATGCATTAGATTGTCACACATTCTGACCCTAGAAACAGTAACAAAGCTCTATACTGCTTTGAAACAATGTCTTATTCGTATTGACCTGTTCCGGGCAAAAATGGGTATAAATGTTGTCTAAACACTCCAAATTCAACCCAAACTCTTATAATTAGTTAAATGAATTGGATTGATACATATTTTGACCCTAGAAACAGTAAAAAAGCTCTTTACTGCTTTGAATCAATGTCTTATTGGTATAAACCTGTTTCGGGACAAAATGGGTATAAATGTTGTCTAAACACTCCAAATTCAACCCAAACTCTTATAATTAGTCAAATGCATTGGATTGATACATATTTTGACCCTAGAAACTGTAACAAAGCTGTTTACTGCTTTGAATCAATGTTATCTCGGTTTTAGCCTACTTTCTCTGTTTAAGCCTGTTTTGGGATAAAACGGGTTTACTTGATGTCTAAGCACTCCAAATTCATCCCAAACTCTTACAATTAGTCAAATGCATTGGATTGTCACACATTATGATCCTAGAAACAGTAACAAAATGTTTACTGCTTCGAATCAATGTTTTCTCGGTTTTAGCCTGCTTTTTAGACAAAATGGGTATAAGTCTTGTCTAAACACTCCAAATTCAACCCAAACTCTTATGAATAGTAAAATGCATTAGATAGTTACATATTTTGACCCTAGACACAGTAACAAAGCTGTTTACTGCTTCGAATCAATGTTTTTTCTCGGTTTTAGCCTGTTTCGGGACAAAATAGGTATAACTCTTGTCTAAATACTCCAACTTCAACCCGAACTCCTATAATTAGTCAAATGCATTGGATTGTCACACATTCTGACCCTAGAAACAGTAACAAAGCTGTTTACCGCTTCGAATCAATGTTTTTTCTCGGTTTTAGCCTGTTTCGGGACAAAATAGGTATAAGTCTTGTCCAAATACTCCAACTTCAACCCGAACTCCTATAATTAGTCCAATGCATTGGATTGTCACACATTCTGACCCTAGAAACAGTAACAAAGCTCTATACTGCTTTGAAACAATGTCTTATTGGTATTGACCTGTTTCGAGACAAAGTGGGTATAAATGTTGGCTAAACACTCCAAAGTCAACCCAAACTCTTATAATTAGTCAAATGCATTGGATTGATACATATTTTGACCCTAGAAACAGTAACAAGGCTCTTTACTGCTTTGAATCAATGTCTTATTGGTATAAACCTGTTTCGGGACAAAATGGGTATAATTGTTGTCTAAACACTCCAAATTCAACCCAAACTCTTATAATTAGTCAAATGCATTGGATTGATACATATTTTGACCCTAGAAACTGTAACAAAGCTGTTTACTGCTTTGAATCAATGTTATCTCGGTTTTAGCCTACTTTCTCTGTTTAAGCCTGTTTTGGGATAAATCGGGTTTACTTGATGTCTAAACACTCCAAATTCATCCCAAACTCTTACAATTAGTCAAATGCATTCGATTGTCACACATTATGATCCTAGAAACAGCAACAAAATGTTTACTGCTTCGAATCAATGTTTTCTCGGTTTTAGCCTGCTTTTTAGACAAAATGGGTATAAGTCTTGTCTAAACACTCCAAATTCAACCCAAACTCTTATGAATAGTAAAATGCCTTAGATAGTTACATATTTTGACCCTAGACACAGTAAGCTGTTTACTGCTTCGAATCAATGATTTCTCGGTTTTAGCCTGTTTCGGGACAAAATGGGTATAAGTCTTGTCTAAATACTCGAACTTCAACCCGAACTCCTATAATTAGTCAAATGCATTGGATTGTCACACATTCTGACCCTAGAAACAGTAACAAAGCTGTTTACTGCTTCGAATCAATGTTTTTTCTCGGTTTTAGCCTGTTTCGGGACAAAATAGGTATAAGTCTTGTCCAAATACTCCAACTTCAACCCGAACTCCTATAATTAGTCAAATGCATTGGATTGTCACACATTCTGACCCTAGAAACAGTAACAAAGCTCTATACTGCTTTGAAACAATGTCTTATTGGTATTGACCTGTTTCGGGACAAAATGGGTATAAATGTTGTCTAAACACTCCAAATTCAACCCAAACTCTTATGAATAGTAAAATGCATTAGATAGTTACATATTTTGACCCTAGACACAGTAAAAAAGCTGTTTACTGCTTCGAATCAATGTGTTCTCGGTTTTAGCCTGTTTCGGGACAAAATAGGTATAAGTCTTGTCCAAATACTCCAACTTCAACCCGAACTCCTATAATTAGTCAAATGCATTGGATTGTCACACATTATGATCCTAGAAACAGTAACAAAATGTTTACTGCTTCGAATCAATGTTTTCTCGGTTTTAGCCTGCTTTTTAGACAAAATGGGTATAAGTCTTGTCTAAACACTCCAAATTCAACCCAAACTCTTATGAATAGTAAAATGCATTAGATAGTTACATATTTTGACCCTAGCACAGTAACAAAGCTGTTTACTGCTTCGAATCAATGATTTCTCGGTTTTAGCCTGTTTCGGGAGAAAATGGGTATAAGTCTTGTCTAAATACTCGAACTTCAACCCGAACTCCTATAATTAGTCAAATGCATTGGATTGTCACACATTCTGACCCTAGAAACAGTAACAAAGCTGTTTACTGCTTCGAATCAATGTTTTTTCTCGGTTTTAGCCTGTTTCGGGACAAAATAGGTATAAGTCTTGTCCAAATACTCCAACTTCAACCCGAACTCCTATAATTAGTCAAATGCATTGAATTGTCACACATTCTGACCCTAGAAACAGTAACAAAGCTCTATACTGCTTTGAAACAATGTCTTATTGGTATTGACCTGTTTCGGGACAAAATGGGTATAAATGTTGTCTAAACACTCCAAATTCAACCCAAACTTTTATAATTAGTCAAATGCATTGGATTGATACATATTTTGACCCTAGAAACAGGAACAAGGCTCTTTACTGCTTTGAATCAATGTCTTATTGGTATAAACCGGTTTCGGGACAAAATGGGTATAAATGTTGTCTAAACACTCCAAATTCAACCCAAACTCTTATAATTAGTCAAATTCATTGGATTGATACATATTTTGACCCTAGAAACTGTAACAAAGCTGTTTACTGCTTTGAAGCAATGTTATCTCGGTTTTAGCCTACTTTCTCTGTTTAAGCCTGTTTTGGGATAAAACGGGTTTACTTGATGTCTAGACACTCCAAATTCATCCCAAACTCTTACAATTAGTCAAATGCATTGGATTGTCAGACATTCTGACCCTAGAAACAGTAACAAAATGTTTACTGCTTCGAATCAATGTTTTCTCGGTTTTAGCCTGCTTTTTAGACAAAATGGGTATAAGTCTTGTCTAAACACTCCAAATTCAACCCAAACTCTTATGAATAGTAAAATGCATTAGATAGTTACATATTTTGACCCTAGACACAGTAAAAAAGCTGTTTACTGCTTCGAATCAATGTGTTCTCGGTTCTAGCCTGTTTCGGGACAAAATGGGTATGAGTTATTGACCATGTTACTTAAGACTTGGAGGTTGTCCGTACGGACGTCCGTACGATCGTCCTAATGGCCACCCTTAAGGTTGAGGCCTATTGAGAGAAATGAGAAGGCTTGGGGTTGGAAACAATACCAAGCCCATTAGAAGGATCTCGAAGAAGAATGTGACCGTTGGAGGATAAGAGTCACGAGATAGCTTCCCTTAGGGAGACAAGGTCACGTCGCTTTCTATCTTGGGATCGCTCCCTTCTCTCTCTTCATGTCTCTATCTACAAGTTGTCGAGTTGGTGGGAGTGTTAACCTAGTTTTCATTCTATTTAAGGCCTTTGGCCGACATTGTAAAAGCTATTCTAATACAAGCTCTCATTTTACCTCACATTCTCTCTAATTTGCTTCCGCATACTCAATTTAAACCAACATGGTATCAGAGCAAGTTTATTGATCCATGGTTCTATAAACTTTCTCCTCTTCTTTTTCTTGTTCTTATTTGATTCTACTTTGCATTCTCTACTCGTATACTACTCCTTTACTCTATTCTTCATTCTACTCACTCATTCGCGCTTCATTCTATCCGCTACTCTATCGTTTTTCTCGCTACTCTACCTAACAATGGACAACAACAAGCCTATTGTTACCCCGGTGGTGCTCAAAGGAGCAAACTACCTGTTGTGGAAAAGAACCACAAAGACCGCTCTCAGTGGCCGAGGACTTTGGATCCATGTAGAAACGGACCAACTCCCCAAGAAAGCCACTAAGGAGGACGGTAAAGAAGGAACGGAAGAAGACAAGGAGGCTGATCTCGAGAAGGAAGTCAAGTGGTTCCAAGAAGATCAGACCGTGCTTGCCATTCTCCAAAACTCGCTAGACGCACCGATTCTTGAAGCCTACTCGTACTGCGAGACGGCCAAAGAACTATGGGAGACGCTAGCGAATGTGTATGGGAACGTGACCAACTTGACTCGGGTATTTGAGGTCAAGAAGGCTATCAACGGTCTCCATCAAGAAGACTTGGAGTTTACCAAGCATTTTGGGAAGTTCCGGTCATTGTGGGCCGAGTTGGAGATGCTCCGGCCAAGTACTATCGATCCGGCCATCCTCAATGAACGAAAGGAGCAAGACAAGGTGTTTGGTCTCCTGCTCACTCTCAATCCGGCGTTCAATGACCTGATTAAGCACATCCTCCGTGGAGACAAGCTACCTACTCTTGAAGACGTGTGTTCTCAAGTGCAAAAGGAACAAGGTTCACTTGGTCTCTTTTGTGGAAAGGACGACTTGGCTACCGCGAACAAAGGAGTCTACAAGCAAGATGACCGGAAAACAATGGTGTGCGACCATTGCAAGAAGAAGGGACACATGAAGGACAAGTGCTGGATCCTTCACCCTCATCTCAAACCGGCTAAGTTCAAGGCGCATATCTCGCAAGAAGGACCAAGCGGCCAAGGTTTCGGTGCAGCAAACCAAGGCAACGCGGCGGCTACGGCCATGGCGGCTTCTCTTGGAGATCTTGTGAGGAAATCAGACCTGGAGGCCCTCATCAAGTCCATCGCAGCCCTAAAGGAATCTGGTATCACTTTCTTCGCTTCACAACCTAGTAAAACGCTTGTTGTAGACTCGGGTGCTTCTCATCACATGATAAGTAACCCGAGCCTTATACACAACATAAAGCCGACTGTGGGAAATGTGATTATTGCAAATGGGGATAGGATACCAGTTAAAGGTGTAGGAGATTTAAAGTTGTTTGATAAGAACTCAAAGGCCTTCTTTATGCCTACTTTTACTTCTAACCTATTATCGGTTAAGAGAGCTACAACCGATTTGAATTGTTATACCATATTTGGTCCTAACAGTGTGCATTTTCAGGATATTGAGACTGGCAAGATTCTTGGAGGTGGAGATGCTAAGGGAGATCTCTATGTCCTAGAGAAAAACTCATCAAGTTCACCTAATATGTTTTCTTTTAAATCGGACCTTAGTAGTATTTCAAGTGAAGTGTGGCATGCTAGACTAGGCCACCCTCACTCTAGAGCTTTTCAATTAATGTTGCCTAAATTTTCTTTTGATAGTTCGAGTTGTGAACCTTGTATTCTTGGCAAACATTGCAAATCGGTTTTCCCTAAATCTACTACCATTTATGAACATTGTTTTGACTTAGTACATTCTGATGTTTGGACCTCACCATGCCTATCTAGAGACAATAACAAGTATTTTGTGACTTTTATTGATGAAAAATCAAAATATACTTGGCTCACATTGTTACCATCTAAAGATAGGGTTTATGATGCATTTGTTAATTTTCAGAATTATGTTACTAATCATTTCAATGCAAAAATAAAGGTACTAAGATCAGATAATGGGGGAGAGTACATCAGTCATAGACTCAAAGATCATTTGTCCAAACACGGCATTCTACAACAAACGAGTTGTCCATATACGCCCCAACAGAATGGCGTGGCCGAGAGGAAGAACCGGCACCTTATGGAAGTGGCGAGGTCGATGATGTTCCAAACCAATGTCACCAAACGATTCTGGGGAGATGCTGTCATGACGGCTTGCTACTTGATTAATAGGACTCCTACCAAAGTTCTACAAGACAAATCTCCATATGAGGTACTCAATCAATTTAAACCATCTTTGGATCACTTACGCGTTTTCGGGTGTGTATGCTTTGTTTTGGTTCCAGGGGAACAAAGGACTAAGCTCGACGCCAAAAGCACCAAATGTATGTTCATTGGCTACTCGACAAGTCAGAAGGGCTATAAGTGCTATGATCCAGCTGCTGGTCGCCTACATATCTCTCGAGAAGTGCGGTTCCTTGAACACCAAGGATACTATGCGACAAAGGATTGGGACAGTCTCAAGGATCTCTCTCGGTCCAACTCTGATCGTTCGGCCAACCTACGGTTCCTCCTCGATCACCTCGGCATCACCACTCCATCAAGCCCGTCGAGCCATGCTCAGCCTACTCCGACCTCACATGAACCGGATGTACCCGCTATCTCACCCGTAGAAGAAGAAGTTCAAGAAAATGCCTCCGTGCCGCTTGTTCCTCCTCCGGCTGAACCATGTGCCGAGCCTACTCATGAGGACAATGATCATCTCGTGACCTCAACCGATGCTCTCCCACGGGAATCTATGGTTGCTCTTCCCCGGCGAAGTCAACGTCTAAAGTTTCATCCTTCGACATGGAAAGATAAGCGGGTCTACTACAACAATCAGGCCGTGGCCCATCCTATCCAAGCGGTGTGTTCACTTGACCTGGTTCCTCAGGAACACGCTGCCTTCCTCACCAAGATTGATGCTCAATTCGTTCCTCAAACCTATGATGAAGCCAAAGAGCACAAAGAGTGGTTAGCGGCGGTTGATGCTGAGACCGATGCTATGATCCGGAACCACACTTGGGACGAAGCGGATCTTCCCAAGGGAAAGAAGGTGGTCAGCTCAAAATGGGTCTTCACAATTAAGTACCTGAGCAATGGCGACGTGGAGCGCTATAAGGCTCGCCTTGTGGCTCGCGGTTTCACACAAACATACGGTACCGACTATACGGACACGTTTGCCCCGGTCGCCAAGCTGCACACCGTTCGTGTCGTTCTCTCCTTGGCTACAAACCTCTCGTGGGACCTTTGGCAGATGGACGTCAAGAATGCCTTCCTTCAGGGGGAGCTTGAAGAAGAAGTGTATATGCACCCACCTCCGGGCTTCGAACATCTTGTGGCTCCGGGCAAAGTTCTCTGCCTTCGCAAGGCCATCTACGGCCTCAAACAATCCCCTCGGGCGTGGTACCACAAACTCAGCTCGACACTTCGCACCAATGGTTTTCGACGCTCGGAAGCCGACCACACATTGTTCACTCTACGGACTGCCGGCGGTCGCGTCGTGGTGCTCGTCTATGTCGATGATATAATCATCACTGGCGATGACAAGGAAGGTATTTCCACTACCAAGACTCTCCTTCACTCAGCCTTTGACATCAAGGACCTCGGCGAACTGAAATATTTTCTTGGGATTGAAATCTCCCGATCGCCGGAAGGACTCTTTCTCTCCCAACGGAAGTACACGCTGGACTTGCTCAAGGAAACTGGTAAGCTGGGGGCTAAACCGGTCTCTACGCCACTAGAAGAAGGCTACCAGGTCAAGCGAAAGGGGGAGATGAAGACGTTACCGAACAAGTTGGCTGAGCCATATGAGGACGTGGGCAGATATAGGCGGCTGGTTGGGAAGCTGATTTACCTCACCATCACACGGCCGGATCTGTGCTATGCTGTGAACCAAGTAAGCCAGCACATGAAAGCACCAACAAACTTTGATTGGAACACTGTTGAGAGGATCCTATGCTATCTAAAGGGAAGCCCTGGCCGCGGCATTTGGATGGGAAAGAACAACAATACCGAGCTTGTTGGCTATTGCGACGCGGATTATGCGGGCGACACAACCGATAGAAGGTCTACAACAGGATACTGTACGTTTGTTGGTGGGAACCTAGTCACTTGGAAGTCGAAGAAGCAGAAGGTGGTGTCTCAATCAAGTGCCGAGTCAGAATATAGGGCCATGAAGAAGCTCACAAACGAGCTAACTTGGCTCAAAGGTCTTCTCAAGGACCTTGGAGTGGAGATAGATGAACCCATCACTATGCACTGTGACAACAAGGCTGCAATACATATAGCAACCAACTCTGTTTTCCATGAGAGGACCAAACATATCGAAGTAGACTGCCACACAGTGCGAGAGAAGATTGAAGAAGGGGTTGTCTTACCGTGTCACACGCCGAGCAAGGACCAACTGGCCGATATTTTCACAAAAGCCACTAGTCCACAGATTTGCGAGTATATCTCTAGCAAACTTGGACTAGTCGATCCTACACATCCATGAGAAGACTCCTCTAACCCGTGGAGAGCACACTCTTTTCCTTGATATGGTTTTGTCCCATGTGGTTTTCCATATTAAGGTTTTTAACGAGGTGGTCTTGTGCGGGTTCCAAGCTTAGCCGTTTCACTTGGCTAAGCTTGAGGGGGAGTATTGACCATGTTACTTAAGACTTGGAGGTTGTCCGTACGGACGTCCGTACGATCGTCCTAATGGCCACCCTTAAGGTTGAGGCCTATTGAGAGAAATGAGAAGGCTTGGGGTTGGAAACAATACCAAGCCCATTAGAAGGATCTCGAAGAAGAATGTGACCGTTGGAGGATAAGAGTCACGAGATAGCTTCCCTTAGGGAGACAAGGTCACGTCGCTTTCTATCTTGGGATCGCTCCCTTCTCTCTCTTCATGTCTCTATCTACAAGTTGTCGAGTTGGTGGGAGTGTTAACCTAGTTTTCATTCTATTTAAGGCCTTTGGCCGACATTGTAAAAGCTATTCTAATACAAGCTCTCATTTTACCTCACATTCTCTCTAATTTGCTTCCGCATACTCAATTTAAACCAACATGAGTCTTGTCTAAATACTCCAACTTCAACCCGAACTCCTATAATTAGTCAAATGCATTGGATTGTCACACATTATGACCCTAGAAACAGCAACAAAATGTTTACTGCTTCGAATCAATGTTTTCTCGGTTTTAGCCTGCTTTTTAGACAAAATGGGTATAAGTCTTGTCTAAACACTCCAAATTCAACCCAAACTCTTATGAATAGTAAAATGCATTAGATAGTTACATATTTTGACCCTAGACACAGTAACAAAGCTGTTTACTGCTTCGAATCAATGATTTCTCGGTTTTAGCCTGTTTCGGGAGAAAATGGGTATAAGTCTTGTCTAAATACTCGAACTTCAACCCGAACTCCTATAATTAGTCAAATGCATTGGATTGTCACACATTCTGACCCTAGAAACAGTAACAAAGCTGTTTACTGCTTCGAATCAATGTTTTTTCTCGGTTTTAGCCTGTTTCGGGACAAAATAGGTATAAGTCTTGTCCAAATACTCCAACTTCAACCCGAACTCCTATAATTAGTCAAATGCATTGGATTGTCACACATTCTGACCCTAGAAACAGTAACAAAGCTCTATACTGCTTTGAAACAATGTCTTATTGGTATTGACCTGTTTCGGGACAAAATGGGTATAAATGTTGTCTAAACACTCCAAATTCAACCCAAACTCTTATGAATAGTAAAATGCATTAGATAGTTACATATTTTGACCCTAGACACAGTAAAAAAGCTGTTTACTGCTTCGAATCAATGTGTTCTCGGTTTTAGCCTGTTTCGGGACAAAATAGGTATAAGTCTTGTCCAAATACTCCAACTTCAACCCGAACTCCTATAATTAGTCAAATGCATTGGATTGTCACACATTATGATCCTAGAAACAGTAACAAAATGTTTACTGCTTCGAATCAATGTTTTCTCGGTTTTAGCCTGCTTTTTAGACAAAATGGGTATAAGTCTTGTCTAAACACTCCAAATTCAACCCAAACTCTTATGAATAGTAAAATGCATTAGATAGTTACATATTTTGACCCTAGCACAGTAACAAAGCTGTTTACTGCTTCGAATCAATGATTTCTCGGTTTTAGCCTGTTTCGGGAGAAAATGGGTATAAGTCTTGTCTAAATACTCGAACTTCAACCCGAACTCCTATAATTAGTCAAATGCATTGGATTGTCACACATTCTGACCCTAGAAACAGTAACAAAGCTGTTTACTGCTTCGAATCAATGTTTTTTCTCGGTTTTAGCCTGTTTCGGGACAAAATAGGTATAAGTCTTGTCCAAATACTCCAACTTCAACCCGAACTCCTATAATTAGTCAAATGCATTGGATTGTCACACATTCTGACCCTAGAAACAGTAACAAAGCTCTATACTGCTTTGAAACAATGTCTTATTGGTATTGACCTGTTTCGGGACAAAATGGGTATAAATGTTGTCTAAACACTCCAAATTCAACCCAAACTTTTATAATTAGTCAAATGCATTGGATTGATACATATTTTGACCCTAGAAACAGTAACAAGGCTCTTTACTGCTTTGAATCAATGTCTTATTGGTATAAACCGGTTTCGGGACAAAATGGGTATAAATGTTGTCTAAACACTCCAAATTCAACCCAAACTCTTATAATTAGTCAAATTCATTGGATTGATACATATTTTGACCCTAGAAACTGTAACAAAGCTGTTTACTGCTTTGAAGCAATGTTATCTCGGTTTTAGCCTACTTTCTCTGTTTAAGCCTGTTTTGGGATAAAACGGGTTTACTTGATGTCTAAACACTCCAAATTCATCCCAAACTCTTACAATTAGTCAAATGCATTGGATTGTCAGACATTCTGACCCTAGAAACAGTAACAAAATGTTTACTGCTTCGAATCAATGTTTTCTCGGTTTTAGCCTGCTTTTTAGACAAAATGGGTATAAGTCTTGTCTAAACACTCCAAATTCAACCCAAACTCTTATGAATAGTAAAATGCATTAGATAGTTACATATTTTGACCCTAGACACAGTAAAAAAGCTGTTTACTGCTTCGAATCAATGTGTTCTCGGTTCTAGCCTGTTTCGGGACAAAATGGGTATGAGTCTTGTCTAAATACTCCAACTTCAACCCGAACTCCTATAATTAGTCAAATGCATTGGATTGTCACACATTATGACCCTAGAAACAGCAACAAAATGTTTACTGCTTCTAATCAATGTTTTCTCGGTTTTAGCCTGCTTTTTAGACAAAATGGGTATAAGTCTTGTCTAAACACTCCAAATTCAACCCAAACTCTTATGAATAGTAAAATGCATTAGATAGTTACATATTTTGACCCTAGACACAGTAACAAAGCTGTTTACTGCTTCGAATCAATGATTTCTCGGTTTTAGCCTGTTTCGGGAGAAAATGGGTATAAGTCTTGTCTAAATACTCGAACTTCAACCCGAACTCCTATAATTAGTCAAATGCATTGGATTGTCACACATTCTGACCCTAGAAACAGTAACAAAGCTGTTTACTGCTTCGAATCAATGTTTTTTCTCGGTTTTAGCCTGTTTCGGGACAAAATAGGTATAAGTCTTGTCCAAATACTCCAACTTCAACCCGAACTCCTATAATTAGTCAAATGCATTGGATTGTCACACATTCTGACCCTAGAAACAGTAACAAAGCTCTATACTGCTTTGAAACAATGTCTTATTGGTATTGACCTGTTTCGGGACAAAATGGGTATAAATGTTGTCTAAACACTCCAAATTCAACCCAAACTCTTATAATTAGTCAAATGCATTGGATTGATACATATTTTGACCCTAGAAACAGTAACAAGGCTCTTTACTGCTTTGAATCAATGTCTTATTGGTATAAACCGGTTTCGGGACAAAATGGGTATAAATGTTGTCTAAATACTCCAACTTCAACCCGAACTCCTATAATTAGTCAAATGCATTGGATTGTCTCACATTATGATCCTAGAAACAGTAACAAAATGTTTACTGCTTCGAATCAATGTTTTCTCGGTTTTAGCCTGCTTTTTAGACAAAATGGGTATAAGTCTTGTCTAAACACTCCAAATTCAACCCAAACTCTTATGAATAGTAAAATGCATTAGATAGTTACATATTTTGACCCTAGCACAGTAACAAAGCTGTTTACTGCTTCGAATCAATGATTTCTCGGTTTTAGCCTGTTTCGGGAGAAAATGGGTATAAGTCTTGTCTAAATACTCGAACTTCAACCCGAACTCCTATAATTAGTCAAATGCATTGGATTGTCACACATTCTGACCCTAGAAACAGTAACAAAGCTGTTTACTGCTTCGAATCAATGTTTTTTCTCGGTTTTAGCCTGTTTCGGGACAAAATAGGTATAAGTCTTGTCCAAATACTCCAACTTCAACCCGAACTCCTATAATTAGTCAAATGCATTGGATTGTCACACATTCTGACCCTAGAAACAGTAACAAAGCTCTATACTGCTTTGAAACAATGTCTTATTGGTATTGACCTGTTTCGGGACAAAATGGGTATAAATGTTGTCTAAACACTCCAAATTCAACCCAAACTTTTATAATTAGTCAAATGCATTGGATTGATACATATTTTGACCCTAGAAACAGTAACAAGGCTCTTTACTGCTTTGAATCAATGTCTTATTGGTATAAACCGGTTTCGGGACAAAATGGGTATAAATGTTGTCTAAACACTCCAAATTCAACCCAAACTCTTATAATTAGTCAAATTCATTGGATTGATACATATTTTGACCCTAGAAACTGTAACAAAGCTGTTTACTGCTTTGAAGCAATGTTATCTCGGTTTTAGCCTACTTTCTCTGTTTAAGCCTGTTTTGGGATAAAACGGGTTTACTTGATGTCTAAACACTCCAAATTCATCCCAAACTCTTACAATTAATCAAATGCATTGGATTGTCAGACATTCTGACCCTAGAAACAGTAACAAAATGTTTACTGCTTCGAATCAATGTTTTCTCGGTTTTAGCCTGCTTTTTAGACAAAATGGGTATAAGTCTTGTCTAAACACTCCAAATTCAACCCAAACTCTTATGAATAGTAAAATGCATTAGATAGTTACATATTTTGACCCTAGACACAGTAAAAAAGCTGTTTACTGCTTCGAATCAATGTGTTCTCGGTTCTAGCCTGTTTCGGGACAAAATGGGTATGAGTCTTGTCTAAATACTCCAACTTCAACCCGAACTCCTATAATTAGTCAAATGCATTGGATTGTCACACATTATGACCCTAGAAACAGCAACAAAATGTTTACTGCTTCTAATCAATGTTTTCTCGGTTTTAGCCTGCTTTTTAGACAAAATGGGTATAAGTCTTGTCTAAACACTCCAAATTCAACCCAAACTCTTATGAATAGTAAAATGCATTAGATAGTTACATATTTTGACCCTAGACACAGTAACAAAGCTGTTTACTGCTTCGAATCAATGATTTCTCGGTTTTAGCCTGTTTCGGGAGAAAATGGGTATAAGTCTTGTCTAAATACTCGAACTTCAACCCGAACTCCTATAATTAGTCAAATGCATTGGATTGTCACACATTCTGACCCTAGAAACAGTAACAAAGCTGTTTACTGCTTCGAATCAATGTTTTTTCTCGGTTTTAGCCTGTTTCGGGACAAAATAGGTATAAGTCTTGTCCAAATACTCCAACTTCAACCCGAACTCCTATAATTAGTCAAATGCATTGGATTGTCACACATTCTGACCCTAGAAACAGTAACAAAGCTCTATACTGCTTTGAAACAATGTCTTATTGGTATTGACCTGTTTCGGGACAAAATGGGTATAAATGTTGTCTAAACACTCCAAATTCAACCCAAACTTTTATAATTAGTCAAATGCATTGGATTGATACATATTTTGACCCTAGAAACAGTAACAAGGCTCTTTACTGCTTTGAATCAATGTCTTATTGGTATAAACCGGTTTCGGGACAAAATGGGTATAAATGTTGTCTAAACACTCCAAATTCAACCCAAACTCTTATAATTAGTCAAATTCATTGGATTGATACATATTTTGACCCTAGAAACTGTAACAAAGCTGTTTACTGCTTTGAAGCAATGTTATCTCGGTTTTAGCCTACTTTCTCTGTTTAAGCCTGTTTTGGGATAAAACGGGTTTACTTGATGTCTAAACACTCCAAATTCATCCCAAACTCTTACAATTAATCAAATGCATTGGATTGTCAGACATTCTGACCCTAGAAACAGTAACAAAATGTTTACTGCTTCGAATCAATGTTTTCTCGGTTTTAGCCTGCTTTTTAGACAAAATGGGTATAAGTCTTGTCTAAACACTCCAAATTCAACCCAAACTCTTATGAATAGTAAAATGCATTAGATAGTTACATATTTTGACCCTAGACACAGTAAAAAAGCTGTTTACTGCTTCGAATCAATGTGTTCTCGGTTCTAGCCTGTTTCGGGACAAAATGGGTATGAGTCTTGTCTAAATACTCCAACTTCAACCCGAACTCCTATAATTAGTCAAATGCATTGGATTGTCACACATTATGACCCTAGAAACAGCAACAAAATGTTTACTGCTTCTAATCAATGTTTTCTCGGTTTTAGCCTGCTTTTTAGACAAAATGGGTATAAGTCTTGTCTAAACACTCCAAATTCAACCCAAACTCTTATGAATAGTAAAATGCATTAGATAGTTACATATTTTGACCCTAGACACAGTAACAAAGCTGTTTACTGCTTCGAATCAATGATTTCTCGGTTTTAGCCTGTTTCGGGAGAAAATGGGTATAAGTCTTGTCTAAATACTCGAACTTCAACCCGAACTCCTATAATTAGTCAAATGCATTGGATTGTCACACATTCTGACCCTAGAAACAGTAACAAAGCTGTTTACTGCTTCGAATCAATGTTTTTTCTCGGTTTTAGCCTGTTTCGGGACAAAATAGGTATAAGTCTTGTCCAAATACTCCAACTTCAACCCGAACTCCTATAATTAGTCAAATGCATTGGATTGTCACACATTCTGACCCTAGAAACAGTAACAAAGCTCTATACTGCTTTGAAACAATGTCTTATTGGTATTGACCTGTTTCGGGACAAAATGGGTATAAATGTTGTCTAAACACTCCAAATTCAACCCAAACTCTTATAATTAGTCAAATGCATTGGATTGATACATATTTTGACCCTAGAAACAGTAACAAGGCTCTTTACTGCTTTGAATCAATGTCTTATTGGTATAAACCGGTTTCGGGACAAAATGGGTATAAATGTTGTCTAAACACTCCAAATTCAACCCAAACTCTTATAATTAGTCAAATTCATTGGATTGATACATATTTTGACCCTAGAAACTGTAACAAAGCTGTTTACTGCTTTGAAGCAATGTTATCTCGGTTTTAGCCTACTTTCTCTGTTTAAGCCTGTTTTGGGATAAAACGGGTTTACTTGATGTCTAAACACTCCAAATTCATCCCAAACTCTTACAATTAGTAAAATGCATTGGATTGTCAGACATTCTGACCCTAGAAACAGTAACAAAATGTTTACTGCTTCAAATCAATGTTTTCTCGGTTTTAGCCTGCTTTTTAGACAAAATGGGTATAAGTCTTGTCTAAACACTCCAAATTCAACCCAAACTCTTATGAATAGTAAAATGCATTAGATAGTTACATATTTTGACCCTAGACACAGTAAAAAAGCTGTTTACTGCTTCGAATCAATGTGTTCTCGGTTTTAGCCTGTTTCGGGACAAAATGGGTATGAGTCTTGTCTAAATACTCCAACTTCAACCCGAACTCCTATAATTAGTCAAATGCATTGGATTGTCACACATTATGACCCTAGAAACAGTAACAAAGCTGTTTACTGCTTCGAATCAATGTTTTCTCGGTTTTAGCCTGCTTTTTAGACAAAATGGGTATAAGTCTTGTCTAAACACTCCAAATTCAACCCAAACTCTTATGAATAGTAAAATGCATTAGATAGTTACATATTTTGACCCTAGACACAGTAACAAAGCTGTTTACTGCTTCGAATCAATGATTTCTCGGTTTTAGCCTGTTTCGGGAGAAAATGGGTATAAGTCTTGTCTAAATACTCGAACTTCAACCCGAACTCCTATAATTAGTCAAATGCATTGGATTGTCACACATTCTGACCCTAGAAACAGTAACAAAGCTGTTTACTGCTTCGAATCAATGTTTTTTCTCGGTTTTAGCCTGTTTCGGGACAAAATAGGTATAAGTCTTGTCCAAATACTCCAACTTCAACCCGAACTCCTATAATTAGTCAAATGCATTGGATTGTCACACATTCTGACCCTAGAAACAGTAACAAAGCTCTATACTGCTTTGAAACAATGTCTTATTGGTATTGACCTGTTTCGGGACAAAATGGGTATAAATGTTGTCTAAACACTCCAAATTCAACCCAAACTCTTATAATTAGTCAAATGCATTGGATTGATACATATTTTGACCCTAGAAACAGTAACAAGGCTCTTTACTGCTTTGAATCAATGTCTTATTGGTATAAACCGGTTTCGGGACAAAATGGGTATAAATGTTGTCTAAACACTCCAAATTCAACCCAAACTCTTATAATTAGTCAAATTCATTGGATTGATACATATTTTGACCCTAGAAACTGTAACAAAGCTGTTTACTGCTTTGAAGCAATGTTATCTCGGTTTTAGCCTACTTTCTCTGTTTAAGCCTGTTTTGGGATAAAACGGGTTTACTTGATGTCTAAACACTCCAAATTCATCCCAAACTCTTACAATTAGTCAAATGCATTGGATTGTCAGACATTCTGACCCTAGAAACAGTAACAAAATGTTTACTGCTTCGAATCAATGTTTTCTCGGTTTTAGCCTGCTTTTTAGACAAAATGGGTATAAGTCTTGTCTAAACACTCCAAATTCAACCCAAACTCTTATGAATAGTAAAATGCATTAGATAGTTACATATTTTGACCCTAGACACAGTAAAAAAGCTGTTTACTGCTTCGAATCAATGAGTTCTCGGTTCTAGCCTGTTTCGGGACAAAATGGGTATGAGTCTTGTCTAAATACTCCAACTTCAACCCGAACTCCTATAATTAGTCAAATGCATTGGATTGTCACACATTATGACCCTAGAAACAGTAACAAAGCTGTTTACTGCTTCGAATCAATGTTTTCTCGGTTTTAGCCTGCTTTTTAGACAAAATGGGTATAAGTCTTGTCTAAACACTCCAAATTCAACCCAAACTCTTATGAATAGTAAAATGCATTAGATAGTTACATATTTTGACCCTAGACACAGTAACAAAGCTGTTTACTGCTTCGAATCAATGATTTCTCGGTTTTAGCCTGTTTCGGGACAAAATGGGTCTAAGTCTTGTCTAAATACTCCAACTTCAACCCGAACTCCTATAACTAGTCAAATGCATTGGATTGTCACACATTCTGACCCTAGAAACAGTAACAAGGCTGTTTACTGCTTCGAATCAATGTTTTTTCTCGGTTTTAGCCTGTTTCGGGACAAAATAGGTATAAGTCTTGTCCAAATACTCCAACTTCAACCCGAACTCCTATAATTAGTCCAATGCATTGGATTGTCACACATTCTGACCCTAGAAACAGTAACAAAGCTCTATACTGCTTTGAAACAATGTCTTATTGGTATTGACCTGTTTCGGGACAAAGTGGGTATAAATGTTGGCTAAACACTCCAAATTCAACCCAAACTCTTATAATTAGTCAAATGCATTGGATTGATACATATTTTGACCCTAGAAACTGTAACAAAGCTGTTTACTGCTTTGAATCAATGTCTTATTGGTATAAACCTGTTTCGGGACAAAATGGGTATAAATGTTGTCTAAACACTCCAAATTCAACCCAAACTCTTATAATTAGTCAAATGCATTGGATTGATACATATTTTGACCCTAGAAACTGTAACAAAGCTGTTTACTGCTTTGAATCAATGTTATCTCGGTTTTAGCCTACTTTCTCTGTTTAAGTCTAATTTTGGGATAAAACGGGTTTACTTGATGTCTAAACACTCCAAATTCATCCCAAACTCTTACAATTAGTCGAATGCATTGGATTGCCACACATTATGATCCTAGAAACAGTAACAAAATGTTTACTGCTTCGAATCAATGTTTTCTCGGTTTTAGCCTGCTTTTTAGACAACTGGGTATAAGTCTTGTCTAAACACTCCAAATTCAACCCAAACTCTTATGAATAGTAAAATGCATTAGATAGTTACATATTTTGACCCTAGACACAGTAACAAAGCTGTTTACTGCTTCGAATCAATGATTTCTCGGTTTTAGCCTGTTTCGGGACAAAATGGGTATAAGTCTTGTCTAAATATTCCAACTTCAACCCGAACTCCTATAATTAGTCAAATGCATTGGATTGTCACACATTCTGACCCTAGAAACAGTAACAAAGCTGTTTACTGCTTCGAATCAATGTTTTTTCTTGGTTTTAGCCTGTTTCGGGACAAAATAGGTATAAGTCTTGTCCAAATACTCCAACTTCAACCCGAACTCCTATAATTAGTCCAATGCATTGGATTGTCACACATTCTGACCCTAGAAACAGTAACAAATCTCTATACTGCTTTGAAACAATGTCTTATTGGTATTGACCTGTTTCGGGACAAAGTGGGTATAAATGTTGGCTAAACACTCCAAATTCAACCCAAACTCCTATAATTAGTCAAATGCATTGGATTGTCACACATTCTGACCCTAGAAACAGTAACAAAGCTCTATACTGCTTTGAAACAATGTCTTATTCGTATTGACCTGTTCCGGGCCAAAATGGGTATAAATGTTGTCTAAACACTCCAAATTCAACCCAAACTCTTATAATTAGTTAAATGAATTGGATTGATACATATTTTGACCCTAGAAACAGTAAAAAAGCTCTTTACTGCTTTGAATCAATGTCTTATTGGTATAAACCTGTTTCGGGACAAAATGGGTATAAATGTTGTCTAAACACTCCAAATTCAACCCAAACTCTTATAATTAGTCAAATGCATTGGATTGATACATATTTTGACCCTAGAAACTGTAACAAAGCTGTTTACTGCTTTGAATCAATGTTTTTCTCGGTTTTAGCCTGTTTTTAGACAAAATGGGTATAAGTCTTGTCTAAACACTCCAAATTCAACCCAAACTCTTATGAATAGTCAAATGCATTAGATAGTTACATATTTTGACCCTAGACACAGTAACAAAGCTGTTTACTGCTTCGAATCAATGTTTTCTCGGTTTTAGCCTGTTTCGGGACAAAATGGGTATAAGTCTTGTCTAAATACTCCAACTTCAACCAGAACTCCTATAATTAGTCAAATGCATTGGATTGTCACACATTCTGACCCTAGAAACAGTAACAAAGCTCTATACTGCTTTGAAACAATGTCTTATTGGTATTGACCTGTTCCGGGCCAAAATGGGTATAAATGTTGTCTAAACACTCCAAATTCAACCCAAACTCTTATAATTAGTTAAATGCATTGGATTGATACATATTTTGACCCTAGAAACAGTAAAAAAGCTCTTTACTGCTTTGAATCAATGTCTTATTGGTATAAACCTGTTTCGGGACAAAATGGGTATAAATGTTGTCTAAACACTCCAAATTCAACCCAAACTCTTATAATTAGTCAAATGCATTGGATTGATACATATTTTGACCCTAGAAACAGTAACTAAGCTGTTTACTGCTTTGAATCAATGTTTTCTCGGTTTTAGCCTGCTTTTTAGACAAAATGGGTATAAGTCTTGTCTAAACACTCCAAATTCAACCCAAACTCTTATGAATAGTAAAATGCATTAGATAGATACATATTTTGACCCTAGACACAGTAACAAAGCTGTTTACTGCTTCGAATCAATGTTTTCTCGGTTTTAGCCTGTTTCGGGAGAAAATGGGTATAAGTCTTGTCTAAATACTCCAACTTCAACCCGAACTCCTATAATTAGTCAAATTCATTGGATTGTCACACATTCTGACCCTAGAAACAGTAACAAAGCTGTTTACTGCTTCGAATCAATGTTTTTTCTCGGTTTTAGCCTGTTTCAGGACAAAATGGGTATAAGTCTTGTCCAAATACTCCAACTTCAACCCGAACTCCTATAATTAGTCCAATGCATTGGATTGTCACACATTCTGACCGTAGAAACAGTAACAAAGCTCTATACTGCTTTGAAACAATGTCTTATTGGTATTGACCTGTTTCGGGACAAAATGGGTATAAATGTTGTCTAAACACTCCAAATTCAACCCAAACTCTTATAATTAGTCAAATGCATTGGATTGATACATATTTTGACCCTAGAAACAGTAACAAGGCTCTTTACTGCTTTGAATCAATGTCTTATTGGTATTAACCTGTTTCGGGACAAAATGGGTATAAATGTTGTCTAAACACTCCAAATTCAACCCAAACTCTTATAATTAGCCAAATGCATTGGATTGATACATATTTTGACCCTAGAAACAGTAACAAAGCTGTTTACTGCTTTGAATCAATGTCTTATTGGTATTAACCTGTTTCGGGACAAAATGGGTATAAATGTTGTCTAAACACTCCAAATTCAACCCAAACTCTTATAATTAGTCAAATGCATTGGATTGATACATATTTTGACCCTAGAAACAGTAACAAAGCTGTTTACTGCTTTGAATCAATGTTATCTCGGTTTTAGCCTACTTTCTCTGTTTAAGCTTGTTTTGGGATAAAACGGGTTTACTTGATGTCTAAGCACTCCAAATTCATCCCAAACTCTTACAATTAGTCAAATGCATTGGATTGTCACACATTATGATCCTAGAAACATTAACAAAATGTTTACTGCTTCGAATCAATGTTTTCTCGGTTTTAGCCTGCTTTTTAGACAAAATGGGTATAAGTCTTGTCTAAACACTCCAAATTGAACCCAAACTCTTATGAATAGTCAAATGCATTAGATAGTTACATATTTTGACCCTAGACACAGTAACAAAGCTGTTTACTGCTTCGAATCAATGTTTTCTCGGTTTTAGCCTGTTTCGGGACAAAATGGGTATAAGTCTTGTCTAAATACTCCAACTTCAACCAGAACTCCTATAATTAGTCAAATGCATTGGATTGTCACACATTCTGACCCTAGAAACAGTAACAAAGCTCTATACTGCTTTGAAACAATGTCTTATTGGTATTGACCTGTTCCGGGCCAAAATGGGTATAAATGTTGTCTAAACACTCCAAATTCAACCCAAACTCTTATAATTAGTTAAATGCATTGGATTGATACATATTTTGACCCTAGAAACAGTAAAAAAGCTCTTTACTGCTTTGAATCAATGTCTTATTGGTATAAACCTGTTTCGGGACAAAATGGGTATAAATGTTGTCTAAACACTCCAAATTCAACCCAAACTCTTATAATTAGTCAAATGCATTGGATTGATACATATTTTGACCCTAGAAACAGTAACAAAGCTGTTTACTGCTTTGAATCAATGTTTTCTCGGTTTTAGCCTGCTTTTTAGACAAAATGGGTATAAGTCTTGTCTAAACACTCCAAATTCAACCCAAACTCTTATGAATCGTAAAATGCATTAGATAGATACATATTTTGACCCTAGACACAGTAACAAAGCTGTTTACTGCTTCGAATCAATGTTTTCTCGGTTTTAGCCTGTTTCGGGACAAAATGGGTATAAGTCTTGTCTAAATACTCCAACTTCAACCCGAACTCCTATAATTAGTCAAATTCATTGGATTGTCACACATTCTGACCCTAGAAACAGTAACAAAGCTGTTTACTGCTTCGAATCAATGTTTTTTCTCGGTTTTAGCCTGTTTCAGGACAAAATGGGTATAAGTCTTGTCCAAATACTCCAACTTCAACCCGAACTCCTATAATTAGTCCAATGCATTGGATTGTCACACATTCTGACCCTAGAAACAGTAACAGAGCTCTATACTGCTTTGAAACAATGTCTTATTGGTATTGACCTGTTTCGGGACAAAATGGGTATAAATGTTGGCTAAACACTCCAAATTCAACCCAAACTCTTATAATTAGTCAAATGCATTGGATTGATACATATTTTGACCCTAGAAACAGTAACAAGGCTCTTTACTGCTTTGAATCAATGTCTTATTGGTATTAACCTGTTTCGGGACAAAATGGGTATAAATGTTGTCTAAACACTCCAAATTCAACCCAAACTCTTATAATTAGTCAAATGCATTGGATTGATACATATTTTGACCCTAGAAACAGTAACAAAGCTGTTTACTGCTTTGAATCAATGTTATCTTGGTTTTAGCCTACTTTCTCTGTTTAAGCCTGTTTTGGGATAAAACGGGTTTACTTGATGTCTAAACACTCCAAATTCATCCCAAACTCTTACAATTAGTCAAATGCATTGGATTGTCACAAATTATGATCCTAGAAACAGTAACAAAATGTTTACTGCTTCGAATCAATGTTTTCTCGGTTTTAGCCTGCTTTTTAGACAAAATGGGTATAAGTCTTGTCTATACTTTCTAAATTCAACCCAAACTCTTATGAATAGTCAAATGCATTAGATAGTTACATATTTTGACCCTAGACACAGTAACAAAGCTGTTTACTGCTTCGAATCAATGTTTTCTCGGTTTTAGCCTGTTTCGGGACAAAATGGTTATAAGTCTTGTCTAAATACTCCAACTTCAACCCGAACTCCTATAATTAGTCAAATGCATTGGATTGTCACACATTCTGACCCTAGAAACAGTAACAAAGCTCTATACTTGAAACTGAGTTTCTTTGTGGTGTGGTGAAGGAATGATGTATGGAATGATGATGTATGGAATGAATAGAAGTCAGGGTGTTTCAATTCCCCTTATGCAGTTGCAGTATAAGAGGTGTCAATCATATTTGAGTGATTGTGAACAATTAAGATGTGCATATGAGTCTAAGTCAAGCCAATTGTAAAGATTGTTTGTCACTAACAATCCTAAAATGACATATGAAATGCAGAAAGTGAAAACAACTAGAACAAGATACTAAATGCAAACAGAACAGACAAATTAAAGCTATAATGAAACTAGAACAGAGATAGACACTATGCTAATGAACTAATGCAAGACAAGTAATGAACAGGAAACTACGTGAATGCAATGGAAATGAAACAAGAATGAAACAAGACAATCACAAATCAAAAACACAAGTTCTGGGGATGAACTCGAGCAGCACTCGACCGAGTGTAGGTCGAGTACGTGGTCGAGCTAGACTTAAACGTGAAAACAGAGCAACACAAGAAAAATAGAGCAATGCTAAAACTAATCAAACAACAAGCAAGCAATGATATTTAGACTAAGATTTCAATAAACAAAGAAGGCCTTGAGGAGGGATTCATGGGCTGAGCTAATCATTGTGGTTATCTAACTTGGTCAACAAATCTCAAGCAAACTTTGAGCTGATCTCTAGACATACTATTCTAAGACATGTTTAATCCACTCTCTATGAAATGGCACACCACCGTCCGTACAACCAACCTAGTGGGCCGTCCGTACAGCCAACCTAGTGGGCCGTCCGTACAGATGTCCGTACAGCCAACCTAGTGGGCCGTCCATACAGTCAATAGTCTTACCAAGCTCAATCCACTAAGAGGAGCCTCCAATGGTCCCATATCCTCGAGAATCTTCCATTGAGAGCCGTTGGGCAAGTTGCACAATTGGGAAGTCAATGGGAAGGAGTCACATGTTCGATTAAGGAGATGTCACTATCTCTATGTGTATTTGTGCATAGAATCCTAGGGAGAATATCCCCTTTGTATATCTCTATATATGGTTTGTACATATGATCTAAATAAAGTAAGAAAAGAGTTTATCTCTCTTTCTCCAACCTACTCTCTCCCAATCGCTTACTCTCTTCACTCTCTTCCTACTCTAACCGATTCTAAAACTCTAAGTAACACTCAAATCTTCTTTCATTAATTCTTTCATGGTATCAGAGCAGGTTGTGCCTGTTTCTTGACTCCATCTCCATCAAAATCTTCCGCATCATCTCTCTTTGTTCTCTAATCTTTGTTCTTAAAAACTCTTTCTCTGTTTAACCGTTGGACAAACACTTAAACCAACGAGTTTACCATGGAAACCACCAAAACTATGATTGTTCCAGTTACTCTCAAGGGAGAGAACTACTTACTGTGGGCTAGAACCACGAAGACAGCCCTATGCGGCCGAGGACTTTGGTCCCATGTTGAAACAAGCGAAGCTTCAAGTGGCGAGACCACCAAAGAAGGCAAGGATCTTGCCGGAGATGAAAGGAACAAATGGTTCCAAGAAGACCAAGGAGTCCTAGCTATCATTCAAAACTCACTTGATGCCCCTATCCTTGAAGCTTACTCCTATTGCGAAACCGCAAAGGACTTATGGGACACTCTCAAGAACGTGTTTGGAAATATTACCAATGTCAACCGTATCTTTGAGATTAAGAGGGCCATTAACAATCTCAACCAAGAAGATATGGAGTTCACCAAGCATTTTGGGAAGTTTAGGTCCTTGTGGGCTGAACTAGAGATGCTTAGGCTGGCGACAATAGATCCAGCCATACTAAACGAGAGGCGCGAACAAGACAAGGTGTTTGGTCTACTCTTGACCCTAAACCCCTCCTACAACGACCTCATCAAGCACATCTTGCGGTCAGACAAGCTTCCAAGCCTTGACGACGTTTGCAACCAAATCCAAAAGGAGCATGGCTCCATGGGTCTATTTGGCAGCAAAGGAGAGCTAGTGACCGCCAACAAAGTCGAGATGGCATCAGCAAACCGAGGCTACTACAAACCGGATGACAAGAACCCACCGGTATGTGAGCACTGCAAGAAGGTTGGCCACTTTAAGAGCCGCTGCTGGATTCTTCATCCACACCTTCGCATTAACCGTGGAGGACCAAGCCGCAGAGGACCACCGAGAGCCCACCAAGCAGCTGTAGTGGGGGAAACACCAACTTCAGAACCACACCAACAAGCTGTCGGAGGAAATGGAACTGCACTCGCTGCCTCCTCCGAGCTGGTGAGGCGGTCCGACCTTGATGCGCTCATCAAGGCCCTCAAGGAGGCCTCCGATAAAACCTTTCTTGCTTTAAACAAAAATAAGCCCCTTATTGTTGATTCTGGTGCATCACATCACATGATTAGTGATTCTAGGTTGATTAGTGACATTAAACCGGCCAATGGTAATGTTGTGATAGCTAATGGTGAGAGGGTACCAGTTAAAGGCATAGGGACTTTGAAATTATTTGATAAGGAAACTAAAGCTTTTTATATGCCAAATTTCACATCTAACTTGCTATCAGTTAAGAGAGCCACCACTGATTTAAATTGTTATGCAATATTTGGTCCTAACAAGGTTTATTTTCAGGATATTGAGACAAGTAAAGTTCTTGACCAAGGAGGGTCCAAGGAGGATCTCTATGTGCTTGAGGACTTGAATCTATCTTCTTCTTCTGCATCTTGTTTTAATTCGGTTATTGTTAAACCTAGTGATTCTATTTTACATGCTAGGCTAGGACATCCTCACACTAGAGCTTTAAATTTGATGTTTCCTAATATTTCCTTTAAAAATGATGAGTGTGAAGCTTGTATTCTTGGTAAACATTGCAAGGCTGTATTTCCTAAATCTATTACTATTTATGAAAGATGTTTTGATTTAATTCATTCTGATGTTTGGACATCTCCTTGCCTATCTAGAGAAAATCAAAAATATTTTGTGACTTTTATTGATGAAAAATCAAAATATACTTGGTTAACTTTGCTTCCCTCTAAGGATAGAGTTCTTGAAGCCTTCACTAATTTTCAAAAATATGTGACTAACCATTATAATGCAAAGATTAAAATTTTGAGATCAGATAATGGTGGGGAGTACACAAGCCATGCCTTCAAACAATATCTAGCGAACCATGGGATCATTCACCAAACAAGCTGCCCATACACACCACAACAAAATGGAGTGGCTGAAAGGAAGAACAGACATCTCATGGAGGTAGCAAGGTCTATGATGTTTCACACAAAGGTTCCAAAACGTTTTTGGGGAGATGCGGTACTTGCAGCCTGTTATCTCATCAACCGCACACCGACAAAGATCCTTAACGACATATCCCCATTTGAGGTATTAAACAAGGCAAAACCTACATTTGATCACTTAAGAGTGTTCGGGTGTGTTTGTTATGTGTTGCGACCAGGTGAACAACGAGACAAGCTCGATGCAAAAAGTGTTAAAAGCATGTTTATTGGATACTCCACTACACAAAAAGGGTATAAGTGTTATGATTCGGACATGCAGAGAGTCCTTGTGTCTCGTGATGTCAAATTTGTCGAGTCCCAAGGGTTCTATGATGAGAAAAACTGGGACGAGCTTCGCAATTTATCGACCTCATCATCCGACCGGACACGAAACCTACGTATTATCCTTGAACGGCTAGGCATCGAAAATGATCGGGTCACCAATGATTCGGCCGGGTCAACATCACCAGAACACCGTGAGCCATCTACTGAGCCTGACCTTGATGCACTAGACGCACCAACAGATGCATCTCCAACCGAGGAACCGCCTACGGACAATAATGCCGAGATGCCTCCTGTGGAAGAGGTCCAAACAGAGGAACCGGCCACACAAGGAAGTGCTGACTCTGATACTGAAACTATAGTTACCCTTAGACGAAGCCAGCGCATCAAGTTTCATCCCAACAATTGGAAGCACACTCGCGTTTACTAAAACAATGTGGCCGTCGCACACCCTATTCAAGCCGTATGTTCCCTTGCACATTTCCCTAAGGATCATCAAGTCTTCCTTGGCCATATTGACAAGAACTGGATCCCACAGACCTAGGATGAGGCTAAGGACCACAAGGTATGGCGAGAAGCGGTCGAAGCCGAGAACACGGCCATGGTTCAAAACCACACATGGGATGAAGTATAAGATTGATGGAGAGATCGAACGCTATAAGGCGCGTCTTGTTCCACGAGGATTCACGCAAACGTATTGGGAGGACTATCTTGATACGTTTGCCCCGGTGGCTAAGCTTCATACGGTTCGAGTGGTTCTCTCTCTTGCCACCACCCTGGATTGGGAACTGTGGCAAATGGATGTTAAGAATGCATTCTTGCAAGGAGAGCTTGAAGACGACGTATATATGCGGCCACCACCGGGCCTAGAAGACACCATTGGTCCGGGAAAGGTCTTAAAACTCAACAAAGCAATCTACGGTTTAAAACAGTCTCCAAGGGCATGGTACCATAAGCTGAGCACCACACTTCTTGGCAAAGGCTTTCGCAAATCTGAGGCTGATCACACCCTCTTCACATTACCAAGCACCAAAGGTATAGTTGTCATTCTAGTGTATGTGGATGATATCATCATCACTGGAAGTGACACGGTAGGTATTCAAGATACTAAAACCTTCTTGAAATCGGTTTTTGACATTAAAGATCTTGGAGAATTGAAATATTTTCTTGGGATAGAAGTATATAGATCGGATGAAGGATTATTTTTGTCACAAAGAAAATATGCTCTTGATCTGTTGAGTGAGACAGGGAAATTAGGATCAAAAGCAGTGGCAACACCTCTTGAAGAGAACTACAAGGCTGGAGGACAGGGGGAGCTCAATACAGCTCCATTCAAGGACGTTAGCCTATACCGACGCCTAGTAGGTAAACTTATCTACTTAACCATCACACGGCCTGACATTTGTTTTGCTGTGAACCAGGCGAGCCAGCACATGAAGGATCCAACTGTCCATCACTGGAACATGGTGACCCGAATCCTCAAGTATATCAAAGGCTCTCCGGGACAAGGAATCTGGATGGGGCGCAACAATAACACCGAACTAGTGGGTTATTGCGACGCTGACTATGCCGGAGATCGTGAAGACCGCCGCTCTACTACTGGCTACTGCACGTTTCTTGGTGGTAACTTGGTCACTTGGAAGAGCAAGAAACAAAAGGTCGTATCACTTTCAAGTGCCGAATCCGAATATGGAGCCATGAGGAAACTTACAACGGAACTAATGTGGCTCAAGGCACTCCTCAAGGACCTTGGAATTGAATCAACAAATCCGATCACAATGCATTGTGATAACGAAGCCGCCATTCATATAGCAACCAACTCGGTGTTTCATGAGAGAACCAAACATATTGAAGTAGATTGTCATAAAGTCCGAGAGCAGATCAAGCTTGGAGTCGTCCTACCGTGCCATACTGAAAGCAAGGAACAACTAGCTGACATACTCACCAAAGCAGCAAGCCCACAAGTGTGTGAGTACATTCACTCAAAACTTGGTCTCATGGACCTTACTCAGCCATGAACTCCTAGCTCGGCACCTACACTCTTTTTCCCTTAAGTATAGTTTTTCCCAATTGGTTTTCTATACTAAGGTTTTTAATGAGGTGGGTGCCCATGGTGTCAAGCTTGATTCGTATCTTAAGTCAAGCTTGAGGGGGAGTATGAAATGGCACACCACCGTCCGTGCAACCAACCTAGTGGGCCGTCCATACAGCCAACCTAGTGGGCCGTCCGTACAGCCAACCTAGTGGGCCGTCCGTACAGTCGTCCGTACAGCCAACCTAGTGGGCCGTCCGTACAGTCAATAGTCTTACCAAGCTCAATCTACTAAGAGGAGCCTCCAATGGTCCCATATACTCGAGAACCTTCCATTGAGAGCCGTTGGGCAAGTTGCACAATTGGGAAGTCAATGGGAAGGAGTCACATGTTCGATTAAGGAGATGTCACTATCTCAATGTGTATTTGTGCATAGAATCCTAGGGAGAATATCCCCTTTGTATATCTCTATATATGGTTTGTACATATGATCTAAATAAAGTAAGAAAAGAGTTTATCTCTCTTTCTCCAACCTACTCTCTCCCAATCGCTTACTCTCTTCACTCTCTTCCTACTCTAACCGATTCTAAAACTCTAAGTAACACTCAAATCTTCTTTCATTAATTCTTTCATAAGCGTGTTTTGGGATAAAACGGGTTTAAGTGTTGTCTAACCACTCCAAATTCATCCGGAACTCTTACAATTAGTCAAATTTATTGGATTGTCACACATTTTGACCCTTGAAACAGTAACAAAGCTGTTCACTGCTTCGAATCAATGTTTTTTCGGTTTTAGCCTGTTTCGGGACAAAATGGGTAAAAGTCGTTTTTAAACACTCCAAATTGAACCCGAACTCTTATAATTAGTCAAATGCATTGAATTGTTACATATTTTGACCCTAGAAAGAGTAACATAGCTGTTACTGCTTCAAATCAATGTTTTCTCTCGGCTTTAGCATGTTTTCTTGGTTTAAGCTTGTTTTGGGATAAAACGGGCTTAAGTGTTGTCTAAACACTCCAAATTCATCCGGAACTGTTACAATTAGTCAAATGCATTGGATTGTCACACATTTTGACCCTTGAAACAGTAACAAAGCTGTTCACTGCTACGAATCAATGTTTTTTCGGTTTTAGCCTGTTTCGGGACAAAATGGGTAAAAGTGGTTTTTAAACACTCCAAATTCAACCCAAACTCTTATAATTAGTCAAATGCATTGGATTGTTACATATTTTGACCATAGAAACAGTAACAAAGCTGTCTACTGCTTTGAATCAAAGTTATCTCGGTTTTAGCCTACTTGATGTCTAAACACTCGAAATTCATCCCAAACTATTACAATTAGTCAAAAGCATTGGATTGTCACAAATTCTGACCATAGAAACAGTAACAAGGCTATTTACTGCTTCGAATCAATGTTTTCACGGTTTCAGCCATTTCGGGACAAAATATGTATCAGTTTTGTCTAAACACTCCAAATTCAACCCAAACTCTTATAATTAGTCAATTGCATTGGATTGTTACATATTTTGACCCTATAAACAGTAAAAAAGCTGTTTACTGCTTTGAGATCAAGGCTGTCCGTACGGCTGTCCATACGGTTGTCCGTACAAGCGTCCGTACGGTCTACTGTCTTGGCCCTTAAGTTATGGTTTGGTCCAAGTAATAATAGGAAGAGGCCTTGATAACATTGGAGCCCAAAGGGGAGAAAGATCTAGAAGAGAGGCTACCAAAATATCTTATGGGAGAAGTCACATGCTTACCTTGGGAGCGAGTCAACGAGCCAACCAAGGGAAGGAGATGTCGCTTTCCCTCATTAATACTTGTACTATCAGCTCTCTCTCCTTCCCTTTGTATGCCTAACGGCTATATGCTCTATGTCTACCTATATATGTCCATGTAAAGAACAAAAGAAATAACTAATAAAGTCTTTTATCCTATACTCTCACTTCTTATTCAATTCTCTTCATTCTACATTATACATTCCGCAATTCTAACATGGTATCAGAGCCAGGTTCTCATTCTTGACAAACCAACTCAATCTCTATTCTCTATTCTTTGTTCTTGTTGTTCGCTTTCGTTTCTATCTTGATCCCTTTGTGTTTATCCGTTGGTCAACACCTTTACCCAGCGGTCCATAGTACTCGGCCATGGAGAACACTAAACCTCTTGTTCTACCAACTGTCCTCAAGGGAGGAAACTACCTTCTGTGGTCAAGAACCACTAAGACCGCGCTGTGTGGCCGCGGACTCTGGAGCCACATCGAAGGTGGAAGAGCTCCAAAGAAAGTCGCTCAAGAAGATGGAAAAGAACCCATCAAAGAAGATGAAGAAGAGGCTAAGCTTCAAAACTCTCTTGAAGCTCCCATACTAGAAGCCTATTCTTATTGTGAAACGGCCAGTGAACTATGGGAGACTCTTAAGAACGTTTTCGGAAATATCTCCAATCTCACTCGAGTCTTTGAAGTCAAGAAGGCTATCAACGACCTGAATCAAGAAGATATGGAGTTCAACAAACATTTTGGGAAGTTTAGGTCACTATGGGCTGAATTTGAGATGCTCCGGCCAAACACCATGGACCCAGCCATACTCAACGAGAGAAGGGAACAAGACAAGGTCTTCGCCCTGCTCCTCACCCTCAACCCTACCTTCAACGACCTCATAAAGCACATCCTAAGGTCAGACAAGCTCCCAAGCCTTGATGATGTGTGTGCACAGATACAAAAAGAACAAGGCTCTATCGGCTTGTTTAGCGGTAAGGGGGAGCTGGTCACGGCCAACAAAGGAGTCTTCAAGCAAGAGGATCGGAAACCAAAGGGAGGATGTGAGCATTGTCAGAGGAAGAACCACTCTAAGGAGAAATGTTGGTTTCTACACCCTCACTTGCGCCCAAGTCATCATCACAAAGATCCGAGAGCCAACGTGACTCACACCAAGGACGAACAAGTCCAGACCGGCAGTTCCTCGAATAACGGTGAAGAGGCGGCTTCCGGAGACTATGTGAGGAAATCTGACTTGGAGGCCTTCTTCAAGTCCTTGGCTCTCAAGGAGTCAAGTGGTAAAACTTTTTCTACCCTAAAGCTTAATAACTCCCTAGTAGTAGATTCGGGTGCCTCTCACCATATGATTAGTAACTCAAATTTGCTAAATAATATAGAACCAACTAAGGGAAATGTTGTTATTGCTAATGGTGATAAAATACCAATTCAAGGCATAGGAAACTTAAAATTGTTTAACAAAGAGTCTAAGGCGTTTTATATGCCTAAGTTTATTTCAAATCTTTTGTCGGTTAAGAGAGCTACAAATGATCTAAATTGCTATGCTATATTTGGGCCTAATGATGTTTACTTTCAGGATACTGAGACTGGAAACCTAATTGGTGAAGGTGGAACCAAAGATGACCTTTATATTCTTGAAGATAGTTCACCAAGTTCACCAAAATCTGTTTCTTTTAGTTCTTGTCTTGGAATTTCTTTGAATGCAATGTGGCGCGCTAGGCTAGGTCATCCTCACTCTAGGGCCCTTGAATTAATGATTCCTAATGTTTCTTTTGATCACTCTAGTTGTGAGGCTTGTATACTCTGAAAACATTGTAAAACTGTTTTCTCTAAGTCTACTACATGTTATGAAAACTGCTTTGACTTAGTTCATTCAGATGTTTGGACCTCTCCATGTGTCTCTAGGGATAATAACAAGTATTTTGTGACATTTATAGATGAAAAATCAAAATATACTTGGGTAACCTTACTTCCCTCCAAGGACCGTGTGATTGATGCTTTTATAAACTTTCAAAGCTATGTGACCAATCAGTTTAATGCTAAGATTAAAGTGTTTAGAACAGACAATGGAGGTGAGTATACAAGCAATCGATTCAAAGAACACCTAGCAAAGCATGGCATTATACATCAAACAAGTTGTCCCTACACTCCTCAACAAAATGGTGTAGCCGAAAGAAAGAACCGACACTTGATGGAAGTTGCGAGATCAATGATGTTTCACACTAATGTTCCAAGGAGATATTGGGGAGATGCAGTACTGACAGCCTGCTATCTAATCAACCGAACTCCAACGAAGATATTGGATGATAAATCGCCTTTTGAGGTACTAAACCAATTTAAACCATCACTTAGTCACCTAAAGGTGTTTGGATGTGTCTGTTTTGTGTTAGTACCAGGTGAGCTAAGGAACAAACTGGAAGCAAAAAGCACCAAGTGTATGTTCCTTGGTTACTCCATCACTCAAAAAGGCTACAAGTGTTTTGATCCGGTCAACAACCGCACCTTTGTCTCTCGCGATGTCAAGTTTCTTGAAGACCAAGGCTACTTTGACAAGAAGGATTGGGCCGGCTTGAGATATTTGGCGACGCCTATGGATCAGTCAGCGGGTCTCAAGTTCCTCCTCGATCATCTTGGAGTCGCCCCCACTCAGCCGTCTCAACTGTCCCAGGATTCTACACCTGACTCACGTACCGGCCCGTCGTTGCCCGAATGGTCCGACATACCGGTTGATGTTGTGGCTCCGGAGCCGGAGGGGGAGAACAGTAGGCTAGATGAACCTGAGGTGGAAGCTGCTGTGTCTGGGGAACCAATATCGACTGAGCCAGCTCCAGACCCACAACCGGTCTTCCAGCCGCGTCGGAGCACACGCGTCCGGTCACATCCGTCTACTTGGAAGGACAAACGCGTCTACTACAACAACCAAGCTATGGCACATCCCATACAAGCTGTCTGTTCTCTTACACACCTCCCAGCTTATCATCAAGTGTTCCTTGGGAAGCTAGATGCACAACCGATACCAAACACTTATGAGGAAGCGAAAGCAAGCAAAGAATGGCTTGGAGCGGTAGACGATGAAGTTGACGCCATGATACGTAATCACACGTGGGATGAAACTGACCTACCAGTAGGGAAAAAGGTAGTGAGCTCAAAGTGGGTCTTCACAATCAAACACCTCAGTAACGGAGACATCGAGAGATACAAGGCACGGTTAGTGGCCCGTGGCTTCACACAAACATACGGCCAGGACTACAAAGACACATTCACACCAGTGGCAAAGCTTCATACGGTGAGAGTAGTCTTATCCTTAGCTACGAACCTATCTTGGGAGTTATGGCAGATGGATGTCAAAAACGCCTTCCTACAAGGAGAATTAAAGGAAGAAGTTTACATGACACCACCACCGGGTCTTGAAGACATGATTGCTCCGGGAAAGGTATTGAGACTAAGGAAAGCTATATATGGTTTAAAGCAATCACCACGAGCCTGGTATCACAAGTTGAGCACCACACTCATTGGATATGACTTTAAGAGAACTCACTCGGACAACTCTCTCTTTACTCGTCAAAGTGATAAAGGTATAGTGGTTGTGCTCGTTTATGTAGATGACCTTATCATCTCTGGAGACGACCATGAAGGTATAAAAGATATCAAAACTCATTTAAACTCTGTGTTTGATATAAAAGACCTCGGTGAGCTTAAGTACTTTCTTGGGATTGAAGTGTGTCGTTCTCCGGAAGGCTTATTCCTTTCCCAACGAAAGTACACCCTTGATTTCCTTTGTGAAACAGGAAAGTTAGGAGCTAAACCGGTTGACACTCCACTCCCTGATGGCTACCAAGTTGAACGAAAGGGGGAGAGGAATGATCCTCCATACGATAAACCCCTCTCGCTATCGTCATCTTGTGGGTAAGCTTATCTATCTAACACTTACTCGACCTGACATTTGCTATGATGTGAATCAGGTTAGCCAGTACATGAAAGCTCCAACAACATACCACTGGAACATCTTGGAAAGAATACTTCACTACCTCAAGAAGAGTCCAGGCCAAGGCATATGGATGGGCAAGAATGACAACACCGACCTTGTGGGATATTGTGACGCAGATTGGGCTGGTGATAGGACTGATAGACGGTCTACAACGGGCTACTGCACCTTCATAGGAGGCAACCTAGTTACGTGGAAGACCAAGAAGCAAAAGGTAGTGTCGATGTCCAGCGCCGAGTCCGAATATAGAGCGATGCGGAAGCTAACTACCGAGCTTACTTGGCTCAAGGCGTTATTAGAAGAACTAGGCATCAATCCATCAACACCAATACCTATGCACTGTGACAATGAAGCAGCCATTCACATAGCCACAAACTCGGTGTTCCATGAAAGAACGAAGCACATTGAGTTGGACTGCCACAAGGTTTGCGAGAAGATTGAAGAAGGAGTTACACTCCCATATCACACACCAAGTGTAGACCAACTCGCTGATATCTTCACCAAGGCCGCCTGACTTAAAGTTTGTGATCACATTCACAACAAGCTTGGACTGGTGGACTTGACACACCCTTGATCGAGTCCTCTACCCATGACCACCACACTCTTTTTTTCTCAAGGGAGTTTTGTCCCATGTGGTTTTCTACTTTGAGGTTTTTAACGAGGTGGTGGCTTATGGGGTTCCAAGCTTAACCGTTCACTTGGTTAAGCTTGAGGGGTAGTATTGATCTAGGCCATGAGATCAAGGTTGTCCGTACGGCTGTCCGTACAAGCGTCCGTACGGTCTACTGTCTTGGCCCTTAAGTTATGGTTCGGTCCAAGTAATAAGAGGAAGAGGCCTTGATAACATTGGAGCCCAAAGGGGAGAAAGATATAGAAGAGAGGTACCAAAATATCTTATGGGAGAAGTCACATGCTTACCTTGGGAGCGAGTCAACGAGCCAACCAAGGGAAGGAGATGTCGCTTTCCCTCATTAATACTTGTACTATCAGCTCTCTCTCCTTCCCTTTGTATGCCTAACGGCTATATGCTCTATGTCTACCTATATATGACCATGTAAAGAACAAAAGAAATAACTAATAAAGTCTTTTATCCTATACTCTCACTTCTTATTCAATTCTCTTCATTCTACATTATACTCCAAATTCATCCCGAACTCTTACAATTAGTCAAATACATTGGAATGTCACACATTTTGACCCTACAAACACAAAAAGCTGTTTATACCTTCAAATTAATGTTTTCTCGGTTTTAGCCTGTTTTCTCGTTTTAAACCTGTCTTGGGACAAATTAGTTATAAGTCTTGTCTAAACACTCCAAATTCAACCCAAACTCTTATAATTAGTCAACTGTATTGGATTGTTACATATTTTAACCCTAGAAACAGTAACAAAGCTGTTTACTACTTTGAATCAATGTTTTCTCAGTTTTAGCCTGTTTTCTCGGTTTTAGCCTGTTTTGGGATAAAACAGGTTTAAGTATTTTCTTAACACTCCAAATTCATCCCAAACACTTACAATTAGTCAAATGCATTGGATTGTCACACATTATGATCCTCAAAACAGTAACAAAGTTGTTTACTGCTTCGAATTAATTTTTTCTCGGTTTTAGACTGTTTTTGGACAAAATGGGTATAAGTCTTGTCCAAACATCCAAAACTCAACCCAAACTTTTATAAATAGTCAAATGCATTAGATAGTTACATATTTTGACCCGAGAAACAGTAACAAAGCTGTTTACTGCTTCGAATCAATGTTTTTTTGGTTTTAGCCTATTTCGGGACAAAATGGGTATAAGTCTTGTCTAAATACTCCAAATTCAACCCGAACTCCTATAATAAGTCAAATGCATTGGATTGTCACACATTCTTACCCTAGAAACAGTAACAAAGCTGTTTACTGCTTTGAATCAATGTCTTATTGGTATTAGCCTGTTTCGGGACAAAATGGGTATAAATGTTGTCTTAACCCTCCAAATCATCCCGAACTCTTACCATTAGTCAAATGGATTGGATTGTCACACATTTTGACACTAAAAACACAGACAAATCTGTTTAATGCTTTGAAATCATTTTTCTCGGTTTTAGCCTGTTTTCTCGTTTTATGCTTGTTTTGGGAAAAAATGGGTATAAGTCTTGTCTAAACACTCCAAATTCAACCCAAACTCTTATAATTAGTCAAATGCATTGGATTGTTGCATAATTTTGCCATAGAAACAGTAACAAAGCTGTTTACTGCTTTGAATCACTGTTATCTCGGTTTTAGCCTATTTTCTCGGTTTAAGCCTGTTTTGGGATAAAAAGGGTTTACGTGATGTCTAAACACTCCAAATTAATCCCAAACTCTTACAATTAGTCAAAGGCATTGGATTGTCACACTTTCTGACCGTAGAAACAGTAACAAAGCTATTTACAGCTTCGAATCAATGTTTTCACGGTTTTAGCCTGTTTCGGGACAAAATGAGTATAAGTCTTGTCTAAACACTCCAAATTCAACCCAAAGTCTTATAATTAGTCAAATGAATTGGATTCTTACATATTTTGACCCTATAAACAGTAAAAAAGCTGTTTACAGCTTTGAATCAATATTTTCTCTGTTTTAACCTCTTTCGGGACAAAATGGGTATAGGTGTTGTCTAAATACTTGAAATTCATCCCGAACTCTTATAATTAGTCAAATGTATTGAAATGTCACACATTTTGACCCTAGAAACACAAACAAAGCTGTTTACAGCTTCAAATCAATGTTTTCTCGGTTTTAGCCTGTTTTCTCTTATTAAGCCTGTTTTGGGACAAAATGGTTATAAGTCTTGTCTAAACACTCCAAATTCAACCCAAACTCTTATAATTAGTCAACTGCATTGGATTTGTTACAGATATTGACCCTAGAAACAGTAACAGCATGTTTTAGTCTATTTTCTCGGTTTTAGCATGTTTTGGGATAAAACAGATTTAAGTGATGTCTAAACACTCCAAATTCATCCCAAATTCTTACTATTTGTCAAAGGCATTGGATTATCACACATTCTGACCGTAGAAACAGTAACAAAGCTGTTTACTGCTTTGAATCAATGTTTTCTCGGTTTTAGACTGTTTTCTCAGTTTCAGCTTGTTTTTGGGTAAAACAGGTTTAAGTGTTGTCTAAACTCTTACAAAACTCTTACAATTAGTCAAATGCATTGTTTTGCAACACATTATGACCCTAGAAACTGTAACGAAGCTGTTTACGACTGCGAATCAATGTTTTTTCGGTTTTAGCCTGTTTCGGGACAATATGGGTATAAGTCTTGTCTAAACACTTCAAATTCATCCTGAACTCTTACAATTAGTCAAATGCATTGGAATATCACACATTTTGACCCTAAAGACACAAACAAAACTGTTTACTGCTTCGAATTTATGTTTTCTCGGTTTTAGTCGGTATTCTCGTTTTAAGCCTGTTTTGGGAAAAATGGTTATAAGTCTTGTGTAAACACTCCAAATCCAACCCAAACTCTTATAATTAGTCAAATGCATTGGATTGTTACATATTTTGACCCTAGAAACAGTAACAAATCTGTTTACTGCCTTGAATCAATGCATTGGATTGTTACATATTTTGACCCTAGAAACAGTAACAAAGCTGTTTACTGCTTTGAATCAATGTTATCTCGGTTTTAGCCTGTTTTCTCGTTTAAGCCTCTTATGAAATAAAACATGTTTAAGTGTTGTCTAAACACTCGAAATTCATCCCAAACTCTTATAATTAGTCAAATGTATTGGATTGTTATATATTTTGACCCTAGAAACTGTAACAAAGTTGTTTACTGCTACGAATCAATGTTTTCTTGGTTTTAGCCAGTTTCGGGACAAAATGGGTATAAGTGTTGTCTAAATACTCCAAATTCATCCTGAACTCTTACAATTAGTCAAATGCATTAGATAGTAACATATTTTGACCCTAGAAACAGTAACAAAGCTGTTTACTGATTCGAATAAATGTTTTCACGGTTTTAGCCTATTTGAGGACAAAATGGGTATAAGTCTTGTCTAAACACTCCAAATTCAACCCGAACTACAATAATTAGGCAAATACATTGGATTTTCACACCTTCTGACCCTGGAAACAGTAACAAAGCTGCTTACTACTTTGAATCAATGTTTTTTTGGTTTTAGCCTGTTTCGGGACAAAATGGGTATAAATGTTGTAAGAACACTCCAAATCATTATGAACCCTTACCATTAGTCAAATGCATTGGATTGTCATAAATTTTGGCACTAGCTGTTTATTGCTTCGAATCAATGTTTCTCTCTGTTTTAGCCTGTTTTCTCAGTTTAAGCCTGTTAGACCATAGAAACAGTAACAAAGCTGTTTACTTCTTCTAATCAATGTTTTCTCTTGGTTTTAGCCTGTTTTCTCGGTTAAAGCCTCTTCTGGGATAAAACGGGTTTAAGTGTTGTCTAAACACTCCAAATTCATCCCGAACTCTTACAATTAGTCAAATGCATTGGAATGTCACACATTCTGATCATAGAAACAGTAACAATGCCGTTTACTACTTAGAATCAATGTTTTCTCGGTTTTAGCCTGTTTTCTCGGTTTAAGCTTGTTTTGGGATAAAACGGGTTTAAGTGTTGTCTAAACACTCCAAATTCATCCCGAACTCTTACAATTAGTCAAATTCATTGGAAAGTCACACATTCTGACCCTAGAAACAGTAACAACGCTGTTTACTGCTTCGAATAAATGTTTTCTCGGCTTTAGCCAGTTTCGGGACAAAATGGGTATTAGTGGTGTCTTAACACTCCAAATTCAACCTGAACTCCTATAATTAGTCAAATGCATTTGATTGTTACATATAATGACCCTAGAAAGAGTAATATAGCTCTTTACTGCTTCGAATCAATGATTTCTCTCGATTTTAGCCTGTTTTCTTGGTATAAGCTTGTTTTGGGATAAAACGGGTTTAAGTGTTGTTTAAACATTACAATTAGTCAAATGCATTGGATTGTCACACATTCTGACCCTAGAAACAATAACAAAGCTGTTTACTGCTTCGAATCAATGTCTTCTCGGTTTTAGCCTGTTTTAGGACAAAATGGGTAAAAGTGGTGTCTAAACACTCCAAATTCAAGCTGAACTCTTATAATTAGTCAAATACATTGGATTGGTACATATTTTGACCCTAGAAAGAGTAACATAGCTGTTTACTGCTATGAATCAAGTGTTGTCTAAACACTCCAAATTCATCCTGAACTCTTACAATTAGTCAAATGCATTGGATTTTCACACGTTCTGACCCTAGAAACAGTAACAATGCTGTTTACTGCTTCGAATCAATGTTTTCTCGGTTTTAGCATATTTCGGGACAAAATGGGTAAAATTGGTGTCTTAACACTCCAAATTCAACCTGAACTCTTACAATTAGTCAAATGCATTTGATTGTTACATATATTGACCCTAGAAAGAGGAATATAGCTGTTTACTGCTTCGAATCAATGATTTCTCTCGGTTTTAGCCTGTTTTCTTGGTATAAGCTTGTTTTGGGATAAAACGGGTTTAAGTATTGTCTAAACATTACAATTAGTCAAATGCAATGGATTGTCACACATTCTGACCCTAGAAATAGTAACAAAGCTGTTTACTGCTTCGAATCAATGTTTTCTCGGTTTTAGCCTGTTTCAGGAGAAAATGGGTAAAAGTGATGTCTAAACACTCCAAATTCAACCCGAACTCTTATAATTAGTCAAATGCATTGGATTGTTACATATTTTGACCCTAGAAAGAGTAACATAGTTGTTTACTGCTTTGAATCAATGTTTTCTCTCGGTTTTAGCTTGTTTTCTTGGTTTAAGCCTGTTTGGGATAAACTGGTTTAAGTTTTGTCAACTAAACGCTCCAAATTCATCCCGACCTGTTACAATTAGTCAAATGAATTGGATTGTCACACATTCTGACCATAGAAACAGTAACAAAGCTGTTTACTACTTCGAATCAATGTTTTCTTGGTTTTAGCCTGTTTCGGAACAAAATGGGTATAAGTGGTGTCTAAACACTCCAAATTCAATCCGAACTCTTATAATTAGTAATACGAACTCCCTAGGACGAAACTCTGATGGAGGCTGATGATAGGTAAGTGGCGACGTGTATTGATGGTGATGATGCACAAGTGGATTGCGAGTGACGGCAGGTGGTGTTCGAGAGAAAAAAAGCAATGATTCGATGGTGAGAAGTGTTAGATGGTTATATGGATTCAAAAATAAAGTGAAGAGTTTCTTAATCACAAAGTGTTTAGAAAATCGGAATCATGAACGCATTCACGAGTTCGGATTGAGAGAAGAAAGATTCAACAATACTTGTTACAGAAAACTTCTTCGCTCCCAAACAAGGAGGCGTCACTTTTGGGTTTTATAATCAACCCTAGGGTTCGACACTCTAAACAACAGGAAGTTCAGAATAAAACAACAAGGCGTGTAAAGGAAATAAGAAAAACAACGAACCATCTAGGTGATCTGTAGTAGTACAAAAGTCACTTGTATTAGTACATTATTCCCCATTGGTAATGACTTCTAGATAACTCGACGTAGTGATCCATTTGCCTCATTAAAAACCATACCGAGAAAACCCATTGGGACAAAACTCAGCTATGGGAAAAAGAGTACAAACTTCACACCTAAGTTATCTAGTTATCATTACCGGGTGAAGTCTTCAGGGTGGATATGTTGAAGACTTGGATCCTCGGTAGATTGAATGACCCGTCAGCTATGAGTGCATGAGCTTCCTTGGCCATCTCCTTAGCTTTTGAACGAGTGATCCTTCCCACGATCATATCATCCTCCCCCTCTTCAAAAGGATTTGTCCTCAAATCGGGATCTGCATAATAAGGAAGCAAGTCAGAAACATTGAATGTTGAAGATATATTATACTTACCTTGAAGATCAATCTGGTAGGCGTTGTCGTTGATCTTCTTGATGACTTCAAATGGACCATCAGCTCGTGGTAGAAGCTTGCTTTTCCTCTCTTTTGGGAACCTATCCTTGCGTAGATGAATCCATACCAAGTCTCCTTCTTCGAAAACGATCTCCTTTCTGCCCTTGTTGGCATGTTTCTCGTATTGCTTGGTTCTTTTCTCTATGTTCTCCTTAGCTTTAGCATGTATCCTCCTGACCTGTTCAGCCTTTTCTTTGCCATCAAAGCTACACTTCACACTTAAAGGTAAAGGAATCAAGTCTAGAGGTGATTGTGGATTAAAACCATAAACAATTTCAAAAGGAGAGAATAGAGTAGCAGAATGCTTAGCGTGATTATATGCAAACTCTACGTGTGGTAAACATTCTTCCCATGACTTGAGATTGCTTTTCACTAAGGTCCTGAGGAGTGTAGATAGCGTCCTGTTCACCACTTCGGTTTGCCCATCTGTTTGCGGATGACATGTGGTTGAGAATGATAGTTTGGTTCCGAGTTTAGCCCATAACGTTCTCCAGAAGTGTCCTAGAAACTTAGTATCTCGGTCTGAAACGATTACTTGAGGTATTCCATGCAGACGTACTACTTTCATGAAAAACAAGTTAGCTACAATAACAGCATCATCCATCTTGTGACTGGCAATGAAGTGAGCCATTTTGCTAAACCTGTCAACCACAACGAAAACCGAATCTCTACCATTTCTGGTTCGAGGTAAGCCAAGAACAAACTCCATAGAAATATGAGTCCAAGGTTGAGAAGGGATAGGGAGAGGAGTGTACAAGCCGTTGGGCTGTACTTTACCCTTGGCCATTTTGCAGATATGGCACCTAGAACAGACTTTCTCAACGTCTTTCTTCATTTGAGGCCAATAGAAGTGTTCTTGCAGTCCAAGTAGAGTCTTTGATACTCCAAAATGTCCAGCTAGTCCACCTCCGTGAGCTTCTCTAATCAACAGTTCCCTTATGGATCCTCTTGGTATGCACAATCGATCCTTATAAAATAGATATCCATCCTGCCTATAGTAGTTTTCAAAAGCAAACTTATGGCATTTGCCATAGCTCTCAGCAAAATCGATATCAGTCTCATAAAGTTCTACTATTTTATCAAAACCTTTAAGCTTAGAAGACAAGGTAGAAACGAGAGTGTACCTCCTGGATAATGCATCTGCGACTACATTATCCTTACCTTTCTTGTATTTAACCGTGTAGGGAAAAGACTCTATGAACTCCATCCATCTGGCATGTCTCTTGTTGAGCTTCTGTTGTCCTTTGAAATGCTTCAAGGACTCATGATCATTATGAATAACGAACTCCTTTGGCCACAGGTAATGCTGCCACGTTTGAAGAGCCCGAACCAAGGCGTACAGCTCCTTGTCATATGTAGGATAGTTTAGCGTCGATCCTCCTAGCTTCTCACTGAAGTAAGCTATTGGCTTCCTATCCTGCATCAAAACAGCACCTATACCCACTCTGGAGGCATCACATTCGATCTCAAAAGTTTTCATAAAATCAGGAAGTAAGAGAATAGGGGCAGTGATAAGCTTCTCTTTTAAGGCTGAAAACGCCTTTTCTTGTGCTTCCTCCCATCTGAATCCTACATCCTTCTTGATAACTTCTGTTAGTGGCGCTGCAATAGTACTGAAGTCTTGGACAAATCGTCTGTAGAATCCTGCTAGTCCATGAAAGCTCCTGACTTCTGCCACGTTATTGGGTGTTGGCCACTCCTTAATAGCCTTGACCTTCTCATCGTCCACTCTAACTCCTTCTGCACTGACAACAAAGCCTAGAAAGACAACCTCAGTAGTACAGAACGAACATTTAGAAAAATTAGCATAGAGGGATTGAGAACGAAGAACATTTAGAACTTGGCGGATGTGTTCTAAGTGTTCTTCTAGACCTTTGTTGTAGATGAGGATGTCGTCGAAGTACACAACCACGAAGACGCCAATGAAAGGTCTGAGAGCATGATTCATTAAACACATGAAGGTGCTAGGAGCATTGGTGAGACCAAACGGCATGACTAGCCATTCGTAGAGCCCTTGCTTGGTCTTGAAAGCTGTTTTCCATTCATCTCCTTCCTTCATTCTGATCTGATGATACCCACTCTTCAAATCAATCTTTGAGAAGACTGTTGACCCACATAGCTTGTCCAGCATGTCATCTAATCTTGGGATCGGATGTCTGTACTTCACTGTGATATTGTTAATAGCTCTGCAGTCAACACACATCCTCCATGAACCATCTTTCTTTGGTACGAGCAAGACTGGTACTGTGCATGGACTGAGGCTCTCTCTGATGTGTCCCTTGTTCATCAACTCTTTTACTAGTTTTTGCAGCTCTTTAGTCTCTACAGGATTGGTTCTGTAAGCTGGTATGTTCGGTAGAGCTGAACCTGGTACCAAATCGATCTGATGCTCTATCCCACGTATTGGAGGCAAGCCCGGAGGTATCTCTTCTGGAAATACATCCTTGTACTCCTCTATAATCTCTATCATCTTGCGTGGAAGCTCTTCTGTTGGCTTGGTACTAGCGAGTCTCTCTTTGTAGACAAACATGAATGTGGTCATCTCTGGGTCAAATAGCTTATTGAACTCGCTGTGATTGATGTACAGGCTTTGAGACACTGTCTCTGTATCCTTGCGGTTCATGTGAAGCTGATCCTTGTAGATCTCGCTGGGTGTAAGTGGTAGAAGAGTGACCTTGCGTCCTTTGAACTCAAATGACTGCCTGTTGGTGTAGCCATCATGAAACACTCCTCTGTCAAACTGCCATGGTCTTCCCAAAAGAATATGACTGGACTTCATCGGAATCACATCACAAAGCAGCTCATCTTCATACTTCCCAATTGTGAGTTTCACTACCACTTGCTGCGAAACTGTCAAAGCTCCTTTGTTATTCAACCACTATAGCTGATAAGGTCTTGGATGTGAAGTGGTCTTGAGATTAAGCTTCTGTACCATCTCTTCACTAGCAGCATTAGTACAGCTACCACCATCAACGATCAAGGTGCAGACCTTGTCTTGAACCATACACCGGGTGTGTAAGAGATTCTCACGCTGCCCTCGATCATCAGGATGAGTCTGAACACTTAAAGCTCTGCGTGCTACTAGCATCTCTCCCATGACTGCTGGTTCACCTTCTTCACCTAAATGAGACTCTGGTTCACTCTCTGAACTGTCTACAGGCACAATCTCTCCTCCTTCTTGAAGAAGAAACATCTTCTTGTTAGGACAGTCTCTGGAATAATGCCCCATCCCTTGGCATTTGAAACACCTGATATGACTTGTAGAGGTGCTACTCTTGGGCTTGAAATCAATCTTAACTTCCTCTTTGACTGTGGCTGTCGCGGGTTTGCTGTCCTTGGTGAAGGCGGGTTTACTGAACTCTCTTGGCTTGGGAATGTTAGGCGTAAACGTTGACCTCACTCCCTTTCTCTTGATCTGTGATTCAATTAGCTCTGCCTTATGTACCATTTCTTGCACATCTTCATAGTTCTGCAGCTCTATCTTGTCTTGAATCTCTCTGTTCAAACCTCCAAGAAACCTAGACATAACCATGTCTTCACTTTCTCTCAGATCAGCCCTGATCATAAGCGTTTCCAGCTCCTGATAGTAGTGTCTTACAGACTTAGTGCCTTGCGTGAGTCATCTCAGCTTGTTAAGAATCTCTCTCTGGTAGTGTGTAGGCACAAACTTCTTTCTCATTTGCGTGACTAACTGTTCCCATGTAGTGATAGCAGGCTCTCTCTGTCGATGTCTAGTGAGTCCCAACTGCTCCCACCACAACAAAGCATAGCCATTGAATTCAGATATGGCTATCTTCACCTTGTTCAACTCATAGGTACCTTGAACTTGAAAGTTCGACTCCATCTTCCTTTCCCAGTCTAGATAAGTCTCTGGATCATTGGTACCATGGAACGAAGGATACTGAATCTTGAGATAATTCAATTGTTGCCTCAAAGGATCATAATCCCTGCCGTGATCTCTGTTTCTGTTTCTCCTCATTGTCTCTTGGCTATGATCTGAGGCTTCTTCTTCTTCTGAATACTCTCTATCTGTATCAAAGTATATTCGATGCCCAGCTACTTGTTCAGCTCGTCGTGGGCGTGTAGGATCTCTACCAGTTCTTCGATGCTCTCTTTCTGTGCTTTGAGTGTTTCTTCTCTGATTGAAACAAGTCTCTCTTCCCCCAGTAGGTGACTTAGCTGTTCTGATCCGTGTATGTTTGGAAGAAGCTCCCACGTGTGCCTTTCCTTTAGCTAAGCGGAGAGCCTTATTAGGGCTAGGCGGTTCTGAAGAACTCTGATCTGAAACGCTAGTTGCTTGAGCTATATCTTTGATCTGCTTCTCAAACTTGTTACTGAGCTGCTCCATCTATTGCTGCAACTGAGTAGACATTGTCTTGTTTGATTCTGTTATTTGCTTAGCCATGGCTTGGTTCAAAGCTTCCATAGCTTCTGGAGATAGCTCCATTGTACCTGCAAAATAAAGAAGAAAGCTCGAAGTAAAACGTTCCTTGAGTGAAAGAACAAAATAGACTATAAGACTCGTAATCTAGACACAAACGAACAACAACAAAAAAAAAAAAAAACAAATCCTAAAACTAAACAAGACTCACAACGAAAGCTAAAACAACAGAGACTAACACAACAAAGAATTAAACAAATGAACAAAATCAAAACAACACAAAACGAGATTAGGGTTTAGAATCGCTCAGCCTTTGGCACATAGTTGGCTTTGATACCACATAATACGAACTCCCTAGGACGAAACTCTGATGGAGGCTGATGATAGGTAAGTGGCGACATGAATTGATGGTGATGATGCACAAGTGGATTGCGAGTGACGGCTGGTGGTGTTCGAGAGAGAAAAAAGCAATGATTCGATGGTGAGAAGTGTTAGATGGTTATATGGATTCGAAAATAAAGTGAAGAGTTTCTTAATCACAAAGTGTTTAGAAACTCGGAATCATGAACACATTCACGAGTTCGGATTAAGAGAAGAAAGATTCAACAATACTTGTTACATAAAACTTCTTTGCTCCCAAACAAGGAGGCGTCGCTTTTGGGTTTTATAATCAACCCTAGGGTTCCACACTCCAACCAACAGGAAGTTCAGAATAAAACAACAAGGCGTGTAAAGGAAATAAGAAAAACAACGAAGTGTCTAGGTGATCTGTAGTAGTACAAAAAGTCACTTGTATTAGTACATTATTCCCCATTGGTAATGACTTCTAGATAACTCGACGTAGTGATCCATTTGCCTCATTAAAAACCATACCGAGAAAACCCATTGGGACAAAACTCAGCTATGGGAAAAAGAGTACAAACTTCACACCTAAGTTATCTAGTTATCATTACCGGGTGAAGTCTTCAGGGTGGATATGTTGAAGACTTGGATCCTCGGTAGATTGAATGACCCGTCAGCTATGAGTGCATGAGCTTCCCTTGCCATCTCCTTAGCTCTTGAACGAGTGATCCTTCCCACGATCTCCGGTTTCTCTGCAGCTTCTGTCTCCTTGCTGGCCATGATCATATCAATTAGTCAAATGCAATGGATTATTACATATTTTACCCTAGAAAGATCAATATAGTTGTTTACTGCTTCGAATCAATGTTTTCTCTCGGGTTTAGCCTGTTTTCTCGGTTTAAGCTTGTTTTGGGATAAAAAGGGTTTAAGTGATGTCTAAACACTCCAAATTCATCCCAAACTCTTACAATTAGTAAAATGCATTGGATTGTCACATGTTCTGACCCTAGGAACAGTAACAAAGCTGTTTACTGCTACGAATCAATGTTTCCTCGGGTTTAGCCTATTTCGAGACAAAATGGGTAAAAGTGGTGTCTAAACACTCCAAATTCAACCCGAACTCTAATAATTAGTCAAATGCATTGGATTGTTACATATAGCTGTTTACTGTTTTGAATCAATGTTTTCTCTAGGTTTTAGCCTGTTTTCTCGGTTTAAGCTTGTTTTGGGATAAAACGGGTTTAAGTGTTGTCTAAACACTCCAAATTCATCCCGAACTCTTACAACTAGTCAAATGCATTGGATTGTCATACATTCTGACCCTAGAAACAGTAACAAAGCTGTTTACTGCTTCGAATCAATGTTTCCTCGGTTTTCGCCTGTTTATGGACAAAATGAGTAAAAGTGGTGTCTAAACATTCCAAATTCAACCCGAACTCTTATAATTAGTCAAATGCATTGAATTGTTACATATTTTTACCCTAGAAAGAGTAACATAGATGTTTACTACTTTGAATCAATGTTTTCTCTCGGTTTTAGCCTGTTTTCTTGGTTTAAGCCTGTTTGGGATAAAACTGGTTTAAGTGTTGTCTAAACACTACAAATTCATCCCGAGCTCTTACAATTAGTCAAATGCATTGGTAACATAGCTGTTTACTGCTTCGAATCAATGTTTCTCTCGGTTTTAGCCTGTTTTCTTGGTTTAAGCCTGTTTGGGATAAAACGGACTTAATTTTTGTCTAAACACTACAAATTCATCCTGAGTGTAAGACTTTGTAGAATAAAGAAGAGAATCAAGAGATTGATGAGAGATATCGGTAGACAAAGAGAATGAGGAAGAAGAAAAGATTAGGTTATTGTTCCATAAGAATATCGGTTACAATGTAGGCTAATGCCTATTTATATCATGAGAAACTCTAGGGCTACACCCTTTACAAACCGCACAGCTAAGTGATAGGGACAGGAAGAGAGAAGAGACTAATCCCAAGGTTGATAGCGACCCGTCTTAGTCTCCTTAAACCAAACATCACCCGTGACTCTTCTTGCTCCACTTGCGCTTTCCCTCCAACGGCTATCTTGGGAATTCTAGAGTCTTCTAATGGGCTTAGGATGAGCAGGCCTCCTCTCCATTCCTTATCACTAGAAGACTCGGCCATTTCACCACACTTGTACGGACAGCCCATATTCAATACTCGTACGGACGGCCATGGCTGCCTTAGGCTTATTCTTTTGATCAATACTCCCCCTCAAGCTTAGCCTAATGAAATGGCTAAGCTTGGAACCCGTGAAGCAGCACCTCATTAAAAACCTTGACTTAGAAAACCTCATGGGACAAAACCAAGTCGAGGGAAAAAGAGTGTGCTGTCCACGGATTAGAGAAGCTTGATCATGGCCGTGTAATGTCTACAAGTCCAAGTTTGCTATAGATGTGATCACAAACCTTGGAGCTTGCAGACTTGGTGAAGATGTCAGCTAGCTGATCTTGACTCCTTGTGTGGCATGGTAACACCACTCCTTCTTCAATCTTCTCTCTCACCTTGTGGCAATCGCTTTCTATGTGCTTGGTCCTCTCATGAAAGACCGAGTTTGTGGCAATGTGGATGGCCGCTTCATTGTCGCAATGCATGGTCATGGGCTGCTTTGTTTCGATGCCTAAGTCCTTGAGTAGACCCTTCAGCCATGTCATCTCGTTAGTGAGTTTCCTCATAGCTCTATACTCGGCCTCGGCGCTAGAGCATGAAACCACCTTTTGTTTCTTAGACCTCCATGTAACCAAGTTGCCTCCAACAAACGTGCAGTACCCAGTGGTGGATCTCCTATCCAGCGTGTCGCCATTGTAATCCGCATCACAATAGCCAACGATTTCGGTGTTGTCATTCTTGCCCATCCAAATACCTTGACCCGGACTGCCCTTGAGATAGCTTAGGATCCTTTCGACTTGACTCCATTGGTACTTGCTTGGTGCCTTCATATGTTGGCTAACCTGATTCACAGCATAGGATATGTCAGGTCGTGTGATAGTAAGGTATATCAGCTTACCTACAAGCCGGCGGTAGCGTGTGACGTCTAAGAATGGCTCGTCCATTGGTTCCTTAGGTCGGCCTTCTTTTGCCCGTAAGCTCTCCCCCTTTCGCTTGAGCTGGTAATCTTCATCAAGGGGCGTAGCAACCGGAGACACACCAAGCTTGCCAGTCTCCTCTAACAAGTCAAGAGTAAACTTGCGTTGTGAGAGGAAGAGTCCTTCCGGTGAGCGACAAATCTCAATACCAAGAAAGTATTTGAGTTCCCCAAGGTCCTTGATGTCAAATACCGACTTGAGAGAGTCCTTGGTGTCCTGAATGGCCGCCTTATCATCACCAGTCACGATGATGTCGTCGACGTATATGAGCACCACCACCCAACCAATAGAGGTGCGACGCGTGAAGAGAGTATGATCAGCCTCCGATCGCGTAAAACCATCAGTCTTGAGAGTGGAGCTTAGTTTGTGGTACCACGCTCGTGGGGACTGCTTAAGGCCATAGATGGCCTTACGTAGCCTCAAGACTTTTCCGGGTGTAACCATGTCTTCAAGGCCGGGAGGAGGCGTCATGTACACTTCTTCATCAAGTTCACCTTGAAGGAAGGCGTTCTTCACATCCATCTGCCATAAGTCCCATGAGAGGTTGACAGCAAGAGACAGCACAACCCGAACCGTATGGAGCTTGGCCACGGGTGCAAAGGTGTCCGTGTAGTCCGCGCCATAGGTTTGGGTGAAGCCACGGGCCACTAACCTGGCTTTATGCCGTTCAATGTCACCATTGCTCAAATACTTTATGGTAAACACCCATTTGGAGCTAACTGCCCGCTTGCCTTGAGGAAGATCCGATTCGTCCCACGTATGATTCCGGATCATGGCGCCAGTTTCATTCTTGACCGCATCTAACCAAACTTGATGTTCCTTAGCTTCATCATATGTCTGCGGGATCCAATTGGCGTCCACTTGGCCGAAGAAAGCTTGGTGATCAGCAGGTAACAGCTCAAGGGAACAAACGGACTGAATGGGATGAGCGACAGCTTGGTTGTTGTAATAGACACGCTTGTTCTTCCAAGTGGAGGGATCTGATCGAGGTCTGGTGCTCCGACGCAGGACTGGTGCCGGAAGTGGATCCACGCTAGGCAACACGGTGGGCGTACCGTCCGTAGGAGCCGTCTCCGTGTTTTCCTCGGTAGAGGCCGCCGCCGGAGCATGCGTGTCCGTTGTAGGGCCAGGGACGGGAACACCGGTTATGGGTAGGCCAGACCCGAGAGATTCACCATCTTGGGCTGAACCATTGTCATTTGCATCTCCTTGGTCAGACCCACCATCGGTAGAAATTTGACTTAGTGTTGGCCGCACGGCACCCGTTGGTGGAGATGGGTTGCCAAGGTGATCAAGAAGGAACCGTAGACTCGAAGCTCGGTCATTAGGTGAGTGAGAGAGATCTTTAAGGCTGTTCCAATCCCTCTTGTCATGGTAGCCCATATGTTCTAGAAACCGGACGTCTCGAGAGACATATAGTCGACTTGTGGCCGGATCATAACATTTGTACCCCTTTTGTGTGGTGGAGTAGCCAATGAACATACACTTTGTACTTTTGGCATCCAGCTTACTCCTTTGTTCTCCTGGTACTAACACAAAACAAACACAGCCGAAAACTCGTAAGTGATCAAGAGATGGTTTAAATTTGTTTAGTACTTCAAATGGAGATAAGTCATGAAGAACTCTAGTTGGTGTTCGGTTGATTAGGTAGCATGCAGTCATCACGGCATCACCCCAATATCGTTTAGGAACACTCGAATGGAACATGATTGCCCGCGCCACTTCCATGAGGTGCCGGTTCTTCCTCTCGGCCACACCATTTTGTTGTGGCGTGTAGGGACAACTAGTTTGATGGAGAATGCCATGCTTGGAGAGATGTTCTTTGAACTTGCAACTTGTGTATTCCCCCCCATTATCAGACCTAAGTACCTTAAGTTTAGCATTGAAGTGATTAGTCACATAATTTTGAAAATTGATAAAGGCATCAAATACTCTATCTTTAGATGGCAACAAGGTAATCCAAGTGTATTTTGATTTTTCATCAATAAAAGTCACAAAATACTTGTTATTATCTCTAGATAGGCATGGTGATGTCCAAACATCTGAGTGAACCAAATCAAAACAATTCTCATAAATAGTAGTTGACTTAGGAAAGATAGACTTGCAATGTTTTCCAAGAATACAAGGTTCACAAGTAGAATTATCAAAAGAAATATTAGGAAACATCAACCCTAAAGCACGTGAATGTGGGTGGCCTAGCCTAGCATGCCACACCATATTCGAATCAACAACAAAACAAGACTTAGTAGAGGATAAATTTGGATCGGTTTTCTCTAGGACATAGAGATCTCCACTCCCTTGCCCTTCTCCAAGAACCTTTCCAGTCTCAATATCCTGAAAATAAACATTGTTAGGACCAAAGATTGCATAACAATTCAAATCATTTGTGGCCCTCTTAACCGATAGTAAATTGGAGGTAAAGGTAGGCATAAAGAAAGCTTTTGAGGTTTTATCAAATAGTTTCAAGTCCCCTATTCCCTTTACTGGTATTTGTTCTCCATTTGCAATAACAACATTTCCTAAGGCCGGTTTTATGTTGTCAATTAAACTAGGGTTACTAATCATATGATGTGAGGCTCCCGAGTCAATAACAAGCGATTTGCTAGGCCTAGAAGTAAAGAAAGAGATACCGGACTCCTTGAGTGAAGCAATGGAGCGGATGAGAGCCTCAAGGTCTGACTTCCTCACCACATCTCCGTAGGCTGCGGTCATGGCCACCTCATCTCCCTGCTTTGATGATCCGGCTCCTTTATCGCTAACCGCTTCCTTTGAGAGGTTGGCTTTGAACTTGGCCGGCTTGAGATGAGGATGGAGAACCCAGCACTTGTCTTTCAGATGACCCCGCTTCTTGCAGTGGTCGCACACCAACAACTTCCTCTCCTCTTGCTTGTACATTCCTTTGTTGGCCGAAGCAAGCTCCCCCTTACCGCTAAACAAGTCAAGGGATCCTTGCTCTTTCTGAATTTGGGAGCAAATATCCTCAAAGGAGGGGAGCTTCTCTGCCCTTAGGATGTGCTTCAAGAGGTCGTTGAAGGACGGGTTCAAGGTAAGTAGGAGTCCGAAGACTTTGTCTTGCTCCTTTCTTTCGTTTAGCACACTTGCCTCAAGTGTACTTGGCCGCAACATGTCAAGCTCGGACCATAGTGCACGGAACTTACCAAGATGCTTAGTGAACTCCACATCATCTTGGTTAAGATCATTTATGGCCTTCTTGACCTCAAAGACTCTAGTCATGTTAGAGACATTACCATACACGCCTTTAAGTGTTTCCCACAGTTCCTTGGCCGTCTCGCAATATGAGTAGGCCTCAAGGATAGGCGTGTCCAGAGAGTTTTGGAGAACAGATAGGACAACTTGGTCTTCTTGGAACCATTTGGCCTTCCTCTCGCTCTCTTCCTCCGCTTCCGCCTCGGAAGCGTCCTCTCCTTTGGGGTTTTTCTTTGGGACATAGTCGGACTCGACATGACTCCAAAGGCCACGACCTCCAAGGGCGGTTCTTGTGGTTCTTGTCCACAGCAAGTAGTTTGTCCCCTTTAGGACAACCGGTGAAACAATGGGCTTGGCGTTTTCCATGGTCGGATTTCTATGGACCGATGGGTAAAGCTTTTACCCGGAGAATAAATGGGATGCGAGTAAGAAGAAACGAAGATAAGGAGACTAGAGTGTAGAAATGAGTAGGAGAATGAGATTAGACTGTAGAGAATCGAAGAACTTGCTCTGATACCATGTAAGACTTTGTAGAATAAAGAAGAGAATCAAGAGATTGATGAGAGATATCGGTAGACAAAGAGAATGAGGAAGAAGAAAAGATTAGGTTATTGTTCCATAAGAATATCGGTTACAATGTAGGCTAATGCCTATTTATATCATGAGAAACTCTAGGGCTACACCCTTTACAAACCGCACAGCTAAGTGATAGGGACAGGAAGAGAGAAGAGACTAATCCCAAGGTTGATAGCGACCCGTCTTAGTCTCCTTAAACCAAACATCACCCGTGACTCTTCTTGCTCCACTTGCGCTTTCCCTCCAACGGCTATCTTGGGAATTCTAGAGTCTTCTAATGGGCTTAGGATGAGCAGGCCTCCTCTCCATTCCTTATCACTAGAAGACTCGGCCATTTCACCACACTTGTACGGACAGCCCATATTCAATACTCGTACGGACGGCCATGGCTGCCTTAGGCTTATTCTTTTGATCAATACTGAGCTCTTACAATTAGTCAAATGCATTGGTAACATAGCTGTTTACTGCTTCGAATCAATGTTTCTCTCGGTTTTAGCCTGTTTTCTCGGTTTAAGCCTGTGTGGGATAAAACAGGCTTAAGTATTGTCTAAACACTACAAATTCATCCTGAGCTCTTACAATTAGTCAAATGCATTGAATGGTCACACATTCTGACCATAGAAACAGTAACAAAGCTGTTTACTTCTTCGAATCAATGTTTTCTCAGTTTAGCCTGTTTCGGGACAAAATGGGTAAAAGTGGTGTCTAAACACTCCAAATTCAACCCGAACTCTTATAATTAGTCAAATTCATTTGATTGCTACATTTTTTGACGCTAGAAAGAGTAATATAGCTGTTTACTGCTTCGAATCAATGTTTTCTCTCGGTTTTAGCCTGTTTTCTCGGTTTAAGCGTGTTTTGGGATAAAGCGGGTTTAAGTGTTGCCTAAACACTCCAAATTCATCCGGAACTCTTACAATTAGTCAAATTCATGTGATTGTCACACATTTTGACCCTAGAAACAGTAACAAAGCTGTTCACTGCTTCGAATCAATGTTTTTTGGTTTTAGCCTGTTTCGGGACAAAATGGGTAAAAGTGGTTTTTAAACACTCCAAAGTCAACCCGAACTCTTATAATTTGTCAAATGCATTGGATTGTTACATATTTTGACCCTAGAAAGAGTAACATAGCTGTTACTGCTTCAAATCAATGTTTTCTCTTGGTTTTAGCATGTTTTCTTGGTTTAAGCTTGTTTTGGGATAAAACGGGCTTAAGTGTTGTCTAAACACTCCAAATTCATCCGGAACTGTTACAATTAGTCAAATGCATTGGATTGTCACACATTTTGACCCTAGAAACAGTAACAAAGCTGTTCACTGCTTCGAATCAATGTTTCCTCGGTTTTAGCCTGTTTCGGGACAAAATGGGTAAACCTGGTGTTTAAACACTCCAAATTCAACCCGAACTCTTATAATTAGTCAAATGCATTGGATTGTTACATATTTTGACCATAGAAAGAGTAACATAGCTGTTTACTGCTTCAAATCAATGTTTTCTCTCGGTTTTAGCATGTTTTCTTGGTTTAGGCTTGTTTTGGGATAAAACGGGTTTAAGTGTTGTCTAAACACTACAAATTCATCCCGAGCTCTTACAATTAGTCAAATGCATTGGTAACATAGCTGTTTACTGCTTCGAATCAATGTTTCTCTTGGTTTTAGCTTGTTTTCTCGGCTTAAGCCTGTTTGGGATAAAACAAGCTTAATTTTTGTCTAAACACTACAAATTCATCCCGAGCTCTTACAATTAGTCAAATGCATTGGATTGTCACACATTCTGACCATAGAAACAGTAGAAAAGCTGTTTACTACTTCAAATCAATGTTTTCTCGGTTTTAGTCTGTTTCGGGACAAAATGGGTATAAGTGGTGTCTAAACACTCCAAATTCAACCTGCACTCTTATAATTAGTCAAATGCATTGGATTGTTACATATTTTGACCCTAGAAAGAGAGACATAGCTGTTTACTGCTTCGAATTAATATTTTCTCTCGGTTTTAGCCTGTTTTCTCGGTTTAAGCGTGTTTTGGGATAAAACGGGTTTAAGTCTAAACACTCCAAATTCATCCCGAACTCTTACAATTAGTCAAATTCATTGGATTGTTAAACATTTTGACCCTAGAAACAGTAACAAAGCTGTTCACTGCATTGAATCAATGTTTTCTTGGTTTTAGCCTGTTTCGGGACAAAATTGGTAAAAGTGGTGTCTAAACACTCCAAATTCAACCCAAGCTCTTATAATTAGTCAAATTCATTGGATTGTTACATATTTTTACCCTAGAAAGAGTAATATAGCTGTTTACTGCTTCAAATCAATGTTTTCTCTCGGGTTTAGATTGTTTTCTCGGTTTAAGCTTGTTTTGGGATAAATCGGGTTTAAGTGTTGTCTAAACACTCCAAATTCATCCCGAACTCTTACAATTAGTAAAATGCATTGGATTGTCACATGGTCTGACCCTAGAAACAGTAACAATCTTGTTTAGTGCTTCGAATCAATGTTTTCTTGGTTTTAGCCTGTTTCGGGATAAAATGGGTAAAAGTGGTGTCTAAACACTCCAAATTCAACCTGAACTCTTATAATTAGTCAAATGCATTGGATTGTTACATATAGCTGTTTACTGCTTTGAATCAATGTTTTCTCTCGTTTTAGCCTGTTTTCTCGGTTTAAGCTTGTTTTGGGATAAAACGGGTTTAAGTGTTGTCTAAACACTCCAAATTTATCCCGAACTCTTAAAATTAGTCAAATGCATTGGATTGTCAACATTCTGACCATAGAAACAGTAACAAAGCTGTTTACTGCTTCAAATCAATGTTTCCTCGGTTTTAGCCTGTTTTTGGACAAAATGGGTAAAAGTGATGTCTAAACATTCCAAATTCAACTCGAACTCTTATAATTAGTCAAATGCATTGAATTATAACATATTTTTACCCTAGAAAGAGTAACATAGCTATTTACTGCTTTGAATCAATGTTTTCTCTCGGTTTTAGCCTGTTTTCTTGGTTTAAGCCTGTTTGGGATAAAACTGGTTTAAGTGTTGTCTAAACACTCCAAATTCAACCCGAGCTCTTACAAGTAGTCAAATGCATTGGATTGTCACACATTCTGACCATAGAAACAGTAGAAAAGCTGTTTACTACTTCGAATCAATGTTTTCTCGGTTTTAGTCTGTTTCGGGACAAAATGGGTAAAAGTGGTGTTTAAACACTCCATATTCAACCCGAACTCTTATAATTAGTCAAATGCCTAGGATTGTTACATATTTTTACCCTAGAAAGAGTAATATAGCTGTTTACTGCTTTGAATCAAAGTTTTCTCTCGGTTTTAGCCTGCTTTCTTGGTTTAAGCCTGTTTGGGATAAAACTGGTTTAATTGTTGTCTAAACACTCCAAATTCATCCTGAGCTCTTACAATTAGTCAAATGAATTGAATTGTCACACATTCCGACCATAGAAACAGTAACAAAGCTGTTTACTACTTCGAATCAATGTTTTCTTGGTTTTAGCCTGTTTCGAGACAAAATGGGTAAAAGTGGTGTCTAAACACTCCAAATTCAACCCGAACTCTAATAATTAGTCAAATGCATTGGATTGTTACATATAGCTGTTTACTGCTTCGAATCAATGTTTTCTCTCGGGTTTAGCTTGTTTTCTCGGTTTAAGCCTGTTTGAGATAAAACGCGTTTTAGTTTTGTTTAAATAGTAAACAGCTTTTTTACTGTTTCTATGGTCATAATGTGTGACAATCCAATGCATTTGACTAATTTTAAGAGCTCGGGTTGAATTTGTAGTGTTTAGACAAAACTTAAACCCGTTTTATCCCAAACAGGCTTAAACCGAGAAAACAGGCTAAAACTGAGAGAAACATTGATTCGAAGCAGTAAACAGCTATGTTTTTATTTATGGGGTCAAAATATGTAAAAATCCAATGCATTTGACTAATTATAAGAGTTCGGGTTGAATTTGGAGTGTTTAGACACTACTTTTACCCATTTTGTCCTGAAAGAGGCTAAAACCAAGAAAACATTCATTTGAATCAGTAAACAGCTTTGTTACTGTTTCTAGGGTCAGCACGTGTGACAATCCAATGCATTTGACTAATTGTAAGAGTTCATGATGAATTTGGAGTGTTTAGACAACACTTAAACCCGTTTTATCCGAAAACACTCTTAAACTGAGAAAACAGGCTAAAACCGAGAGAAAACATTGATTCGAACCAGTAAACAGCTTTGTCTCTCTTTCTAGGGTCAAAATATGTAACAATCCAATGTATTTGACTAATTATAAGAGTTCAGGTTGAATTTGGAGTGTTTAGACACCATTTATACCCATTTTGTCCCAAAACAGGCTAAAACCAAGAAAACATTGATTCGAAGTAGTAAACAGCTTTGTTACTGTTTCTATGGTCAGAATGTGTGACAATCCAATTCATTTGACTAATTGTAAGAGCTCGGGATGAATTTGGAGTGTTTAGACAACACTTAAACCAATTTTATCCCAAACAGGCTTAAACCAAGAAAACATGCTAAAACCTTGAGATAACATTGATTCAAAGCAGTAAACAGCTATGTTAATCTTTCTAGGGTAAAAATATGTTACAATCCTATGCATTTGACTAATTATAAGATTTCGGGTTGAATTTGGAGTGTTTAAACACCACTTTTAGCCATTTTGTCCCGAAACAGGCTAAAACCAAAAAAAACATTGATTCGAAGTAGTAAACAGCTTTGTTACTGTTTCTATGGTTAGAATGTGTGACAATCCAATTCATTTGACTAATTATAAGAGCTCGGGATGAATTTGAAGTGTTTAGACAACACTTAAACCAGTTTTATCCCAAACAGGCTTAAACCAAGAAAACAGGCTAAAACCGAGAGAAAACATTGATTCAAAGCAGTAAGTTGATATGTTACCCTGTCTAGGGTTAAAATATGTAACAATCCAATGCATTTGACTAATTACAAGAGTTCAGGTTGAATTTGAGTGTTTAGACACCACTTTTACCCATTTTGTCCCGAAACAGCCGAAACCGAGAAAACATTGATTCTAAATAGTAACCAGCGTTGTTACTGTTTCTAGGATCAGAATGTGTGATATTCCAATGCATTTGACTAATTGTAAGAGTTCGGGATGAATTTGGAGTGTTTAGACAACACTTAATCCGTTTTATCCCAAAACAAGCTTAAACCGAGAAAACAGGTTAAAACCGAGAGAAAAAATTGATTTGAAGAAGTAAACAGCTTTGTTACTGTTTCTATGGTCATAATGTGTGACAATCCATTGCACTTGACTAATTGTCAGAGCTCGGGTTGAATTTGTAGTGTTTAGACAAAACTTAAACCCGTTTTATCCCAAACAGGCTTAAATCGAGAAAACCGGCTAAAACTGAGAGAAACATTGATTCGAAGCAGTAAACAGATATGTTACTCTTTATAGGGTCAAAATATATAAAAATCCAATGCATTTGACTAATTATAAGAGTTCGGGTTGAATTTGGAGTGTTTAGACACCACTTATACCCATTTTGTCCCGAAACAGGCTAAAACCAAGAAAACATTGATTCGAAGTAGTAAACAGCTTTGTTACTGTTTCTATGGTCAGAATGTGTGACAATCCAATTCATTTGACTAATTGTAAGAACTCGGGATGAATTTGGAGTGTTTAGACAACACTTAAACCAATTTTATCCCAAACAGGCTTAAACCAAGAAAACAGGCTAAAACCTTGAGAAAACATTGATTCAAAGCAGTAAACAGCTATGTTACTCTTTCTAGGGTAAAAATATGTAACAATCCTATGCATTTGACTAATTATAAGATTTCGGGTTGAATTTGGAGTGTTTAAACACCACTTTTAGCCATTTTGTCCCGAAACAGGCTAAAACAAAGAGAGAAAAAATGATTTGAAGCAGTAAACAGCGTTTTTACTGTATATAGGGTGAGCATTTGTGACAATCCAATGCATTTGACTAATTGTAGGAACTCGGGATGAATTTGGAAGGTTTAGAAAACACTGAAACCCGTTTTATCCCAAACAGGCTTAAACCGAGAAAACCGGCTAAAACTGAGAGAAACATTGATTCGAAGCAGTAAACAGCTATGTTACTCTTTATAGGGTCAAAATATGTAACAATCCAATGCATTTGACTTATGATAAGAGTTCAGGTTGAATTTGGAGTGTTTAGACACCAATTATACCCATTTTGTCCCGAAACAGGCTAAAACAAAGAAAACATTGATTCGAAGCAGTAAACAGCTTTGTTACTATTTCTAGGGTTAGAATGTGTGACAGTCAAATGCATTTGACTAATTGTAAGAGTTCATGATGAATTTGGAGTGTTTAGACAACACTGAAACCCGTTTTATCCCAAAACACGCTTAAACTGAGAAAACAGGCTAAAACCGAGAGAAAACATTGATTCGAACCAGTAAACAGCTTTGTCTCTCTTTCTAGGGTCAAAATATGTAACATCCAATGTATTTGACTAATTATAAGAGTTCAGGTTGAATTTGGAGTGTTTAGACACCACTTATACCCATTTTGTCCCGAAACAGGCTAAAACCAAAAAACATTGATTCGAAGTAGTAAACAGTTTTGTTACTGTTTCTATGGTCAGAATGTGTGACAATCCAATTCATTTGACTAATTGTAAGAGATCGGGATGAATTTGGAGTGTTTAGACAACACTTAAACCAGTTTTATCCCAAACAGGCTTAAACCAAGAAAACAGGCTAAAACCGAGAGAAAACATTGATTCAAAGCAGTAAACAGCTATGTTACTCTTTCTAGGGTAAAAATTTGTAACAATCCTATGCATTTGACTAATTATAAGAGTTCGGGTTGAATTTGGAGTGTTTAAACACCACTTTTAGCCATTTTGTCCCGAAACAGGCTAAAACAAAGAGAAAAAAATGATTCGAAGCAGTAAACAGAATTTTTACTGTTAATAGGGTGAGCATTTGTGACAATCCAATGCATTTGACTAATTGTAGGAACTCGGGATGAATTTGGATGTTTAGAAAACACTGAAACCCGTTTTGTCTCAAACACGGTTAAACCGAGAAAACAGGCTAAAACCGAGAGAAAACATTGATTCGAAGCATTAAGTAGATATGTTACCCTGTCTAGGGTTAAAATATGTAAAAATCCAATGCATTTGACTAATTACAAGAGTTCAGGTTGAATTTGAGTGTTTAGACACCACTTTTACCCATTTTGTCCCGAAACAGCCTAAACCGAGAAAACATTGATTCAAAGCAGTAAACAGCATTGTTACTGTTTCTAGGATAAGAATGTGTGACATTCCAATACATTTGACTAATTGTAAGGATTCGGGATGAATTTGGAGTGTTTAGACAATACTTATACCCGTTTTATCCCAAAACTGGGTTAAACCAAGAAAACAGGCTAAAACCAAGAGAAAACATTGATTCGAAGAAGTAAACAGCTTTGTTACTGTTTCTATGGTCAGAATGTGTGACTATTCAATGCATTTGACTAATTGTAAGAGCTCGGGTTGAATTTGTAGTAATGTTTTCTCTCGGTTTTAGCCTGTTTTCTCGGTTTAAGCTTGTTTGGAGATAAAACGGTTTAAGTGTTGTCTACCCACTCCAAATTCATCCCAAATCCTTACAATTAGTCAAATGTATTGGAATGTCACACATTCTTATCCTAGAAACAGTAACAATGCTGTTTACTGCTTTGAATCAACGTTTTCTCGGTTTAGGCTGTTTCGGGACAAAATGGGTAAAAGTGGTGTCTAAACACTCAAATTCAACCCGAACTCTTGTAATTAGTCAAATGCATTGGATTGTTACATATTTTGAACTCTAGACAGGGTAACATATCTACTTACTGCTTCGAATCAATTTTTTCTCTCGGTTTTAGCCTGTTTTCTCGGTTTAAGCGTGTTTGGGAGAAAACGGGTTTCGGTGTTTTCTAAACCTTCCAAATTCATCCCGAGTTCCTACAATTAGTCAAATGCATTGGATTGTCACGAATACTCACCCTATAAACAGTAAAAACGCTGTTTACTGCTTCGAATCATTTTTTTCTCTTTGTTTTAGCCTGTTTCGGGACAAAATGGCTAAAAGTGGTGTTTAAACACTCCAAATTCAACCCGAACTCTTATAATTAGTCAAATGCATAGGATTGTTATATATTTTTACCCTAGAAATAGTAACATAGCTGTTTACTGCTTTGAATCAATGTTTTCTCTCGGTTTTAGCCTGTTTTCTTGGTTTAAGCCTGTTTGGGATAAAACTCGTTTAAGTGTTGTCTAAACACTCCAAATTCATCCCGAGCTCTTATAATTAGTCAAATGAATTGGATTGTCACACATTCTAACCATAGAAACAGTAATAAAGCTGTTTACTACTTCGAATCAATGTTTTTTTTGGTTTTAGCCTGTTTCGGGACAAAATGGCTAAAAGTGGTGTTTAAACACTCCAAATTCAACCCGAAATCTTATAATTAGTCAAATGCACAGGTCTGTAACATATTTTTACCCTAGAAAGATTAACATAGCTGTTTACTGCTTTGAATCAATGTTATCTCAAGGTTTTAGCCTGTTTTCTTGGTTTAAGCCTGTTTAGGATAAAATTGGTTTAAGTGTTGTCTAAACACTCCAAATTCATCCTGAGCTCTTACAATTAGTCAAATGAATTGGATTGTCACACATTCTGACCATAGAAACAGTAACAAAGCTGTTTACTACTTCGAATCAATGTTTTCTTAGTTTTAGCCTGTTTCGGGACAAAATGGGTATAAGTGGTGTCTAAACACTCCAAATTCAACCTGAACTCTTATAATTAGTCAAATACATTGGATTGTTACATATTTTGACCCTAGAAAGAGAGACAAAGCTGTTTACTGGTTCGAATCAATGTTTTCTCTCGGTTTTAGCCTGTTTTCTCAGTTTAAGAGTGTTTTGGGATAAAACGGGTTTAAGTGTTGTCTAAACACTCCAAATTCATCATGAACTCTTACAATTAGTCAAATGCATTGGATTGTCACATGTGCTGACCCTAGAAACAGTAACAAAGCTGTTTACTGATTCAAATGAATGTTTTCTGGGTTTTAGCCTCTTTCAGGACAAAATGGCTAAAAGTAGTGTCTAAACACTCCAAATTCAACCCGAACTCTTATAATTAGTCAAATGCATTGGATTTTTACATATTTTGACCCCATAAAGAAAAACATAGCTGTTTACTGCTTCGAATCAATGTTTCTCTCAGTTTTAGCCTGTTTTCTCGGTTTAAGCCTGTTTGGGATAAAACGGGTTTAAGTTTTGTCTAAACACTACAAATTCAACCCGAGCTCTTAAAATTAGTCAAATGCATTGGATTGTCACACATTATAACCATAGAAACAGTAACAAAGCTGTTTACTTCTTCGAATCAATGTTTTCTCTCGGTTTTAGCCTGTTTTCTCGGTTTAAGCTTGTTTGGAGATAAAACGGTTTAAGTGTTGTCTACCCACTCCAAATTCATCCCGAATCCTTACAATTAGTCAAATGTATTGGAATGTCACACATTCTTATCCTAGAAACAGTAACAATGCTGTTTACTGCTTTGAATCAATGTTTTCTCGGTTTAGGCTGTTTCGGGACAAAATGGGTAAAAGTGGTGTCTAAACACTCAAATTCAACCCGAACTCTTGTAATTAGTCAAATGCATTGGATTGTTACATATTTTGAACCCTAGACAGGGTAACATATCTACTTACTGCTTCGAATCAATGTTTTCTCTCGGTTTTAGCCTGTTTTCTCGGTTTAAGCGTGTTTGGGAGAAAACGGGTTTCAGTGTTTTCTAAACCTTCCAAATTCATCCCGAGTTCCTACAATTAGTCAAATGCATTGGATTGTCACGAATACTCACCCTATAAACAGTAAAAACGCTGTTTACTGCTTCGAATCATTTTTTTCTCTTTGTTTTAGCCTGTTTCGGGACAAAATGGCTAAAAGTGGTGTTTAAACACTCCAAATTCAACCCGAACTCTTATAATTAGTCAAATGCATAGGATTGTTATATATTTTTACCCTAGAAATAGTAACATAGCTGTTTACTGCTTTGAATCAATGTTTTCTCTCGGTTTTAGCCTGTTTTCTTGGTTTAAGCCTGTTTGGGATAAAACTCGTTTAAGTGTTGTCTAAACACTCCAAATTCATCCCGAGCTCCTATAATTAGTCAAATGAATTGGATTGTCACACATTCTAACCATAGAAACAGTAATAAAGCTGTTTACTACTTCGAATCAATGTTTTTTTTGGTTTTAGCCTGTTTCGAGACAAAATGGCTAAAAGTGGTGTTTAAACACTCCAAATTCAACCCGAAATCTTATAATTAGTCAAATGCACAGGTCTGTAACATATTTTTACCCTAGAAAGATTAACATAGCTGTTTACTGCTTTGAATCAATGTTATCTCAAGGTTTTAGCCTGTTTTCTTGGTTTAAGCCTGTTTAGGATAAAATTGGTTTAAGTGTTGTCTAAACACTCCAACTTCATCCCGAGCTCTTACAATTAGTCAAATGAATTGGATTGTCACACATTCTGACCATAGAAACAGTAACAAAGCTGTTTACTACTTCGAATCAATGTTTTCTTAGTTTTAGCCTGTTTCGGGACAAAATGGGTATAAGTGGTGTCTAAACACTCCAAATTCAACCTGAACTCTTATAATTAGTCAAATACATTGGATTGTTCCATATTTTGACCCTAGAAAGAGAGACAAAGCTGTTTACTGGTTCGAATCAATGTTTTCTCTCGGTTTTAGCCTGTTTTCTCAGTTTAAGAGTGTTTTGGGATAAAACGGGTTTAAGTGTTGTCTAAACACTCCAAATTCATCATGAACTCTTACAATTAGTCAAATGCATTGGATTGTCACATGTGCTGACCCTAGAAACAGTAACAAAGCTGTTTACTGATTCAAATGAATGTTTTCTGGGTTTTAGCCTCTTTCAGGACAAAATGGCTAAAAGTAGTGTCTAAACACTCCAAATTCAACCCGAACTCTTATAATTAGTCAAATGCATTAGATTTTTACATATTTTGACCCCATAAAGAAAAACATAGCTGTTTACTGCTTCGAATCAATGTTTCTCTCAGTTTTAGCCTGTTTTCTCGGTTTAAGCCTGTTTGGGATAAAACGGGTTTAAGTTTTGTCTAAACACTACAAATTCAACTCGAGCTCTTAAAATTAGTCAAATGCATTGGATTGTCACACATTATAACCATAGAAACAGTAACAAAGCTGTTTACTTCTTCGAATCAATGTTTTCTCTCGGTTTTAGCCTGTTTTCTCGGTTTAAGCTTGTTTGGAGATAAAACGGTTTAAGTGTTGTCTACCCACTCCAAATTCATCCCGAATCCTTACAATTAGTCAAATGTATTGGAATGTCACACATTCTTATCCTAGAAACAGTAACAATGCTGTTTACTGCTTTGAATCAATGTTTTCTCGGTTTAGGCTGTTTCGGGACAAAATGGGTAAAAGTGGTGTCTAAACACTCAAATTCAACCCGAACTCTTGTAATTAGTCAAATGCATTGGATTGTTACATATTTTGAACCCTAGACAGGGTAACATATCTACTTACTGCTTCGAATCAATGTTTTCTCTCGGTTTTAGCCTGTTTTCTCGGTTTAAGCGTGTTTGGGAGAAAACGGGTTTCAGTGTTTTCTAAACCTTCCAAATTCATCCCGAGTTCCTACAATTAGTCAAATGCATTGGATTGTCACAAATGCTCACCCTATAAACAGTAAAAACGCTGTTTACTGCTTCGAATCATTTTTTTCTCTTTGTTTTAGCCTGTTTCGGGACAAAATGGCTAAAAGTGGTGTTTAAACACTCCAAATTCAACCCGAACTCTTATAATTAGTCAAATGCATAGGATTGTTATATATTTTTACCCTAGAAATAGTAACATAGCTGTTTACTGCTTTGAATCAATGTTTTCTCTCGGTTTTAGCCTGTTTTCTTGGTTTAAGCCTGTTTGGGATAAAACTCGTTTAAGAGTTGTCTAAACACTCCAAATTCATCCCGAGCTCTTATAATTAGTCAAATGAATTGGATTGTCACACATTCTAACCATAGAAACAGTAATAAAGCTGTTTACTACTTCGAATCAATGTTTTTTTTGGTTTTAGCCTGTTTCGGGACAAAATGGCTAAAAGTGGTGTTTAAACACTCCAAATTCAACCCGAAATCTTATAATTAGTCAAATGCATAGGATTGTTATATATTTTTACCCTAGAAATAGTAGCATAGCTGTTTACTGCTTTGAATCAATGTTTTCTCTCGGTTTTAGCCTGTTTTCTTGGTTTAAGCATGTTTGGGATAAAACTGGTTTAAGTGTTGTCTAAACACTCCAAATTCATCCCGAGCTCTTACAATTAGTCAAATGAATTGGATTGTCACACATTCTAACCATAGAAACAGTAACAAAGCTGTTTACTACTTCGAATCAATGTTTTTTTTGGTTTTAGCCTGTTTCGGGACAAAATGGCTAAAAGTGGTGTTTAAACACTCCAAATTCAACCCGAAATCTTATAATTAGTCAAATGCATAGGATTGTAACATATTTTTACCCTAGAAAGATTAACATAGCTGTTTACTGTAAGAATTAATAGGATCGATTATGAGTTTAGTGAGAAGATTTGAATAACAAGAGAGTGAGAATCGTTGAGAGTATAGTAAGAGAGTATAGAGAGAGTATTGTGGAGAAAGAGATATTATCTCTTCTTACCTCATTTAGAACATAATTACAATCTACTTATAGACATATACAAAAGAATATACTAAGATGATCCTAGGCACATTTACATATAAAGATAGCGACATGTCCTTAAGAAGACATGTGATCCTTCCCACTTGCGCACTCTACACTAACGGCTATGAGGAGAAGGATCGAGAAGCTCTTGTGACCGTTGGAGGCTGGTGAACATGGAATGGACTCGTGATCCTCATGGGTTGAGCTTGGTAGGCCTTTAGCTGTACGGACGGCCCAATGGTGATGGTTGTACGGACGGATGTACGGACAAGGTGTGTGTGCGGTTTCATACTCCCCCTCAAGCTTGATCATGAGCATTGATCAAGCTTGGACTCATGCACACCCACCTCATTAAAAACCTTAGTATAGAAAACCACTTGGGAAAAACTATACTTAAGGGAAAAAGAGTGTGGGTATCATGTGAAGACAATCATGGCCGAGTAAGATCTTTGAGGCCAAGTTTGGGGTGAATGTACTCACACACTTGTGGACTGGCCGCCTTGGTGAGAACGTCAGCCAATTGTTCAGAGCTCTCGGTGTGACATGGTAGAACAACTCCAAGTTTAATTTGCTCTCGGACTTTGTGGCAGTCGACTTCAATGTGCTTGGTTCTCTCATGGAACACCGAGTTTGTTGCGATGTGAATAGCTGCCTCATTGTCGCAATGCATAGTAATAGGCTTAGGTGACTCGATTCCAAGGTCCTTGATGAGTGCCTTGAGCCACATCAACTCGGTTGTTAACTTTCTCATGGCTCTATACTCCGATTCAGCACTTGATAGGGATACCACCTTTTGTTTCTTGCTCTTCCATGTGATCAAGTTGCCTCCTAGGAACGTGCAGTAGCCTGTAGTGGAGCGACGGTCTCCACGGTCTCCGGCGTAATCCGCATCACAATACCCTACTAGCTCCGTGCTTTCATTTCGACCCATCCATATGCCTTGCCCCGGCGAGCCCTTGAGATATTTGAGGATGCGGTTCACCATACCCCAATGATGCACGGTAGGACTTTGCATGTGTTGGCTCACCTGATTAACAGCAAAGCAAATATCAGGTCTAGTGATAGTAAGGTATATAAGCTTACCTACTAGCCGCCGGTATCGCTTGACGTCTTGAAATGGAGCTGCATCAAACTCCCCCTTTCCTCCGGCCTTATAGTTTTCATCAAGGGGTGTAGATACAGCTTTTGAACCTAGCTTCCCTGCTTCACTCAATAAATCAAGAGCATATTTTCTTTGTGATAAAAACAATCCTTCATTAGTCCTATATACTTCTATACCAAGAAAATATTTAAGTTCTCCTAGGTCTTTGATATCAAAAACTGACTTAAGGTAAGCCTTAGTCTCTTGAATGCCTACCTTGTCACTTCCAGTTATGATGATATCATCAACATAAACTAGAATGACTATAATACCTTTTTCACTTGGTAAGGTGAATAGAGTGTGGTCAGCCTCTGATTTGCGGAAGCCTTTCTCAAGGAGTGTGGTGCTTAACTTGTGATACCAAGCCCTAGGGGACTGTTTGAGTCCATAAATCGCCTTGTTCAGTTTTAATACTTTCCCGGGACCAATGATGTCTTCTAAACCCGGAGGTGGCCTCATATAAACTTCATCCTCGAGCTCTCCTTGTAAGAAGGCGTTCTTAACATCCATTTGCCATAAGTTCCAGTCAAGGTTGGTTGCAAGAGAGAGAACAACTCGAACCGTGTGAAGTTTGGCCACCGGTGCAAACGTATCTTGGTAGTCCTCCCCATACGTTTGAGTGAACCCTCTTGCAACGAGTCTGGCTTTGTAGCGTTCGATCTCCCCATCACTCTTATATTTAATGGTAAAGATCCACCTGGATGTCACAGCCTTCTTGCCTTTGGGTAAGTCAGCCTCGTCCCATGTATGATTGGCCTCCATTGCATTCTTCTCGGCATTGACAGCATCACACCATTCCTTATGATTCTTGGCTTCTTCATAGTCTTTGGGAATCCAATGAGCATCAATCTTGCCAAGAAACACTTGATGGTGTGGAGGAAAATGAGCCAAGGTGCATACCGCTTGAATCGGATGAGCTACAGCAACGTTGTTGTAGTAGACCCGAGTGTTTCGCCAATTGGAGGGGGGAAACTTGAGGCGTTCACTGCGGCGAAGTGGGATAACTTCCTGTGGTGTGGCCTCATCGTCATTGTCTTCCTCGGTGGGCACATAATCCTCATCACCGGAAGCATTGTCCACCGGAACTGAATTTAAACCATTTTCATCATCGGATTGTTCATCAAGTTCAGCCGAGTGTTCATCAAGTGCAGCCGAGGGATCATTGTCTAGAGACTCCGGCGGTGAAGTGGCCGGTGCATTGACTGGGGGTGCAGGTGTTGACGAGGGGGCATTGTCAACACCGAGTCTCTCGAGAAGGATGCGAAGGTTGTTAGCTCGGTCAGATGGTGAGGTGGACAAGTCTCGAAGGCTCTCCCAGTTCTTTTCCTCATAGAAGCCTTTAGACTCCACGAACTTAACATCACGAGAGACAAAAACGCGCTTCATGTTTGGCTCGTAGCACTTGTAGCCTTTTTGAGTCGTCGAGTACCCAAGGAACATGCTCTTAACACTCTTAGTATCAAGCTTGTCGCGTAGTTCTCCTGGCTTCAACACATAACACACGCAGCCAAATACTCTTAAATGATCAAATGAGGGTTTTACCTTGTTTATTACCTCAAACGGTGAACTGTCTTGAAGAACTTTGGTTGGTGTCCGGTTAATGAGGTAGCAAGCCGCAAGAACAGCATCTCCCCAAAACTTCTTTGGAACATTGGTGTGAAACATCATGGATCTTGCCACTTCCATGAGGTGCCTATTCTTCCTTTCAGCAACACCATTTTGTTGGGGTGTATATGGACAGCTTGTTTGATGAATAATCCCATGGTTTGCTAGGTATTGTTTGAAGGCATGGCTTGTATACTCTCCTCCATTATCTGATCTCAAAATTTTAATCTTTGCATTATAATGGTTAGTCACATATTTTTGAAAATTAGTGAAGGCTTCAAGAACTCTATCTTTAGAGGGAAGCAAGGTCAGCCAAGTATATTTTGATTTTTCATCAATAAAGGTCACAAAATATTTTTGATTTTCTCTAGACAAGCAAGGGGAAGTCCAAACATCTGAATGGATTAAATCAAAACAATTTTCATAAATAGTCATAGATTTAGGAAAAACAGCCTTGCAATGTTTACCAAGAATACATGCCTCACACTCATCATTTTTAAAAGAAATATTAGGAAACATTAATGATAAAGCTCTAGTATGAGGATGTCCTAGCCTAGCATGTAAAATAGAATCACTAGGTTTAATAATAACCGAATTAAAACAAGATGCAGTAGAAGAAGATAGATTCAAGTCCTCAAGCACATATAGATCATCCTTGGAACCTCCTTGACCAAGAACTTTACTTGTCTCAATATCCTGAAAATGAACCTTGTTAGGACCAAATATTGCATAACAATTTAAATCAGTGGTGGCCCTCTTAACTGATAGCAAATTAGATGTGAAATTTGGCATATAGAAAGCTTTAGTTTCTTTGTTAAATAACTTTAAATTCCCTATGCCTTTAATTGGAACTTTCTCACCATTAGCTATCACAACATTACCATTAGCAGGCTTAATATCACTCATTAACCTAGAATCACTAATCATGTGATGAGATGCACCAGAATCAACAATAAGAGACTTAGTTTTGTTTGAAGTAAGAAACGCCTTACCGGTGGCCTCCTTGAGGGCTTTGATGAGCGCATCAAGGTCGGACCGCCTTACCAGCTCGGACGATGCTGCAGCAAGAGCAGTTCCACCGGTCACTTGTTGAGGCTGCTCAGAGATCAATGGCTCCCCCACGGCAGTTGCTTGGTGAGCTCTCGGTTGTCCTCCGCGGTTTGGTCGTCCACCTCGGATTGTTCCCGGTGGTGGTGCTAGATGCGGATGTAGGATCCAGCAGCGGCTCTTGAAGTGGCCAAGTTTCTTACAGTGCTCACAAACCGGCGGGTTGTTCTTGTCCTCCGGTCGGTAGTAGCCTTTGTTTGCTGATGCCATCTCAGCTTTGTTAGCGGTCACCAGCTCTCCCTTGCTGCCGAACAATCCCATGGAGCCACGCTCCTTTTGAATTTGGTTACAAACATCATCAAGGCTTGGGAGTTTATCTGACCGCAAGATGTGTTTGATGAGATCATTGTAGGAGGGGTTTAGGGTCAAGAGCAGCCCAAACACTTTGTCTTGTTCACGCCTCTCGTTCAGTATGGCCGGATCAATTGTCGCCGGTCGCAGCATTTCTAGTTCAGCCCAAAGGGACCTAAACTTCCCAAAATGCTTTGTAAACTCCATATCCTCTTGATTGAGGTTATTGATGGCCCTTTTAATCTCGAAGATACGATTGACATTGGTAATATTACCAAAAACGTTCTTGAGGGTGTCCCACAAGTCCTTCGCCGTCTCGCAGTAGGAGTAGGCTTCAAGAATGGGGGCATCTAGAGAGTTTTGAATGATGGCTAAGACCCCTTGGTCTTCTTGGAACCATTTGTTCTTTTCATCTCCGGCAAGTTCCTTGCCGTCCTTGGTGGCCTCACCACTCGGAGCTTCGCTCTTCTCAACGTGAGACCAAAGGCCTCGGCCACAAAGGGCAGTTTTCGTGGTCCTCGCCCACAGCAGATAGTTCTCTCCCTTGAGAGTCACCGGAACAACCATGGTTTTGACACTTTCCATGATGAAGAGACCGTTAGGTAAAGCTATTATCCAACGGTTAAAGAAAATGACTTTCAAGTCAAAACAGAAAATGAGAGAGAAGGAGAAGCGGAAGTAAGTGATGATCAAAAACTTTAGAATGACGAGCAACCAGGCTCTGATACCATGTAAGAATTAATAGGATCGATTATGAGTTTAGTGAGAAGATTTGAATAACAAGAGAGTGAGAATCGTTGAGAGTATAGTAAGAGAGTATAGAGAGAGTATTGTGGAGAAAGAGATATTATCTCTTCTTACCTCATTTAGAACATAATTACAATCTACTTATAGACATATACAAAAGAATATACTAAGATGATCCTAGGCACATTTACATATAAAGATAGCGACATGTCCTTAAGAAGACATGTGATCCTTCCCACTTGCGCACTCTACACTAACGGCTATGAGGAGAAGGATCGAGAAGCTCTTGTGACCGTTGGAGGCTGGTGAACATGGAATGGACTCGTGATCCTCATGGGTTGAGCTTGGTAGGCCTTTAGCTGTACGGACGGCCCAATGGTGATGGTTGTACGGACGGATGTACGGACAAGGTGTGTGTGCGGTTTCATATTTACTGCTTTGAATCAATGTTATCTCAAGGTTTTAGCCTGTTTTCTTGGTTTAAGCATGTTTGGGATAAAACTGGTTTAAGTGTTGTCTAAACACTCCAAATTCATCCCGAGCTCTTACAATTAGTCAAATGAATTGGATTGTCACACATTCTAACCATAGAAACAGTAACAAAGCTGTTTACTACTTCGAATCAAAGTTTTTTTTGGTTTTAGCCTGTTTCGGGACAAAATGGCTAAAAGTGGTGTTTAGACACTCCAAATTCAACTCGAAATCTTATAATTAGTCAAATGCATAGGATTGTTACATATTTTTACCCTAGAAAGATTAACGTAGCTGTTTACTGCTTTGAATCACTGTTATCTCAAGGTTTTAGCCTGTTTTCTTGGTTTAAGCCTGTTTGGGATAAAATTGGTTTAAGTGTTGTCTAAACACGCCAAATTCATCCCGAGTTCTTACAATAAGTCAAATGAATTGGATTGTCACACATTCTAACCATAGAAACAGTAACAAAGCTGTTTACTACTTCGAATCAATGTTTTCTTGGTTTTAGCCTGTTTCGGGACAAAATGGGTATAAGTGGTGTCTAAAACTCCAAATTCAACCTGAACTCTTATAATTAGTCAAATACATTGGATTGTTACATATTTTGACCCTAGAAAGAGAGACAAAGCTGTTTACTGGTTCGAACAATGTTTTCTCTCGGTTTTAGCCTGTTTTCTCAGTTTAAGAGTGTTTTGGGATAAAACGGGTTTAAGTGTTGTTTAAACACTCCAAATTCATCATGAACTCTTACAATTAGTCAAATGCATTGGATTGTCACACATGCTGACCCTAGAAACAGTAACAAAGCTGTTTACTGATTCAAATGAATGTTTTCTTGGTTTTAGCCTGTTTCAGGACAAAATGGGTAAAAGTAGTGTCTAAACACTCCAAATTCAACCTGGACTCTTATAATTAGTCAAATGCATTGGATTTTTACATATTTTGACCCCATAAAGAAAAACATAGCTGTTTACTGCTTCGAATCAATGTTTCTCTCAGTTTTAGCTTGTTTTCTCGGTTTAAGCCTGTTTGGGATAAAACGGGTTTAAGTTTTGTCTAAACACTACAAATTCAACCCGAGCTCTTAAAATTAGTCAAATGCATTGGATTGTCACACATTATGACCATAGAAACAGTAACAAAGCTGTTTACTTCTTCGAAACAATGTTTTCTCTTGGTTTTAGCCTGTTTTCTTGGTTTAAGCCAGTTTTAGGATAAAACGGGTATAAGTATTGTCTAAACACTCCAAATTCATCCCGAATCCTTACAATTAGTCAAATGTATTGGAATATCACACATTCTTATCCTAGAAACAGTAACAATGCTGTTTACTGCTTTGAATCAATGTTTTCTCGGTTTAGGCTGTTTCGGGACAAAATGGGTAAAAGTGGTGTCTAAACACTCAAATACAACCCGAACTCTTGTAATTAGTCAAATGCATTGGATTGTTACATATTTTAACCCTAGACAGGGTAACATATCTACTTACTGCTTCGAATCAATGTTTTCTCTCGGTTTTAGCCTGTTTTCTCGGTTTAAGCGTGTTTGGGAGAAAACGGGTTTCCGTGTTTTCTAAACCTTCCAAATTCATCCCGAGTTCCTACAATTAGTCATGCATTGGATTGTCACACATGCTCACCCTAGAAACAGTAAAAACGCTGTTTACTTGCTTCGAATCAATGTTTTCTTAGTTTTAGCTTGTTTCGGGACAAAATGGATATAAGTGGTGTTTAAACACTCCAAATTCAACCTGAATTCTTATATTAGTCAAATACATGGGATTGTTACATATTTTGACCCTAGAAAGAGAGACAAAGCTGTTTACTGGTTCGAATCAATGTTTTCTCTCGGTTTTAGCCTGTTTTCTCAGTTTAAGAGTGTTTTTGGGATAAAACGGGTTTAAGTGTTGTCTAAACACTCCAAATTCATCATGAACTCTTACAATTAGTCAAATGCATTGGATTGTCACACGTGCTGACCCTAGAAACAGTAACAAAGCTGTTTACTGATTCAAATGAATGTTTTCTCGGTTTTAGCCTGTTTCAGGACAAAATGGGTAAAAGTAGAGTCTAAACACTCTAATTTAACCCGAACTCTTATAATTAGTCAAATGCATTGGATTTTTACATATTTTGACCCCATAAAGAGTAACATAGCTGTTTACTGCTTCGAATCAATGTTTTCTCTCGGGTTTAGCTTGTTTTCTCGGTTTAAGCCTGTTTGGGATAAAACGGGTTTAAGTTTTGTCTAAACACTACAAATTCAACCCGAGCTCTGACAATTAGTCAAATGCATTGGATTGTCACACATTATGACCATAGAAACAGTAACAAAGCTGTTTACTTCTTCGAATCAATGTTTTCTCTCGGTTTTAGCCTGTTTTCTCGGTTTAAGCTTGTTTGGAGATAAAACGGTTTAAGTGTTGTCTAACCACTCCAAATTCATCCCTAATCCTTACAATTAGTCAAATGTATTGGAATGTCACACATTCTTATCCTAGAAACAGTAACAACGCTGTTTACTGCTTTGAATCAATGTTTTCTCGGTTTAGGCTGTTTCGGGACAAAATGGGTAAAAGTGGTGTCTAAACACTCAAATTCAACCTGAACTCTTGTAATTAGTCAAATGCATTGGATTGTTATATATTTTTACCCTAGAAATAGTAACATAGCTGTTTACTGCTTTGAATCAATGTTTTCTCTCGGTTTTAGCCTGTTTTCTTGGTTTAAGCCTGTTTGGGATAAAACTGGTTTAAGTGTTGTCTAAACACTCCAAATTCATCCCGAGCTCTTACAATTAGTCAAATGAATTGGATTGTCACACATTCTAACCATAGAAACAGTAACAAAGCTGTTTACTACTTCGAATCAATGTTTTTTTTGGTTTTAGCCTGTTTCGGGACAAAATGGGTATAAGTGGTGTCTAAACACTCCAAATTCAACCTAAACTCTTATAATTAGTCAAATACATTGGATTGTTACATATTTTGACCCTAGAAAGAGAGACAAAGCTGTTTACTGGTTCGAATCAATGTTTTCTCTCGGTTTTAGCCTGTTTTTTCAGTTTAAGCGTGTTTTGGGATAAAACGGGTTTAAGTGTTGTCTACACACTCCAAATTCATCATGAACTCTTACAATTAGTCAAATGCATTGAATTGTCACACGTGCTGACCCTAGAAACAGTAACAAAGCTGTTTACTGATTCAAATGTATGTTTTCTCGGTTTTAGCCTGTTTCAGGACAAAATGGGTAAAAGTGGTGTCTAAACACTCCAAATTCAACCCGAACTCTTATAATTAGTCAAATGCATTGGATTTTTACATATTTTGACCCCATAAAGAAAAACATAGCTGTTTACTGCTTCGAATCAATGTTTCTCTCAGTTTTAGCATGTTTTCTCGGTTTAAGCTTGTTTGGGATAAAACGGGTTTAAGTTTTGTCTAAACACTACAAATTCAACCCGAGCTCTGACAATTAGTCAAATGCATTGGATTGTCACACATTATGTATTGACCATGTTACTTAAGACTTGGAGGTTGTCCGTACGGACGTCCGTACGATCGTCCTAATGGCCACCCTTAAGGTTGAGGCCTATTGAGAGAAATGAGAAGGCTTGCGGTTGAAAACAATACCAAGCCCATTAGAAGGATCTCGAAGAAGAATGTGACCGTTGGAGGATAAGAGTCACGAGATAGCTTCCCTTAGGGAGACAAGGTCACGTCGCTTTCTATCTTGGGATCGCTCCCTTCTCTCTCTTCATGTCTCTATCTACAAGTTGTCGAGTTGGTGGGAGTGTTAACCTAGTTTTCATTCTATTTAAGGCCTTTGGCCGACATTGTAAAAGCTATTCTAATACAAGCTCTCATTTTATCTCACATTCTCTCTAATTTGCTTCCGCATACTCAATTTAAACCAACATGGTATCAGAGCAAGTTTATTGATCCATGGTTCTATAAACTTTCTCCTCTTCTTTTTCTTGTTCTTATTTGATTCTACTTTGCATTCTCTACTCGTATACTACTCCTTTACTATATTCTTCATTCTACTCACTCATTCGCGCTTCATTCTATCCGCTACTCTATCGTTTTTCTCGCTACTCTACCTAACAATGGACAACAACAAGCCTATTGTTACCCCGGTGGTGCTCAAAGGAGCAAACTACCTGTTGTGGAAAAGAACCACAAAGACCGCTCTCAGTGGCCGAGGACTTTGGATCCATGTAGAAACGGACCAACTCCCCAAGAAAGCCACTAAGGAGGACGGTAAAGAAGGAACGGAAGAAGACAAGGAGGCTGATCTCGAGAAGGAAGTCAAGTGGTTCCAAGAAGATCAGACCGTGCTTGCCATTCTCCAAAACTCGCTAGACGCACCGATTCTTGAAGCCTACTCGTACTGCGAGACGGCCAAAGAACTATGGGAGACGCTAGCGAATGTGTATGGGAACGTGACCAACTTGACTCGGGTATTTGAGGTCAAGAAGGCTATCAACGGTCTCCATCAAGAAGACTTGGAGTTTACCAAGCATTTTGGGAAGTTCCGGTCATTGTGGGCCGAGTTGGAGATGCTCCGGCCAAGTACTATCGATCCGGCCATCCTCAATGAACGAAAGGAGCAAGACAAGGTGTTTGGTCTCCTGCTCACTCTCAATCCGGCGTTCAATGACCTGATTAAGCACATCCTCCGTGGAGACAAGCTACCTACTCTTGAAGACGTGTGTTCTCAAGTGCAAAAGGAACAAGGTTCACTTGGTCTCTTTTGTGGAAAGGACGACTTGGCTACCGCGAACAAAGGAGTCTACAAGCAAGATGACCGGAAAACAATGGTGTGCGACCATTGCAAGAAGAAGGGACACATGAAGGACAAGTGCTGGATCCTTCACTCTCATCTCAAACCGGCTAAGTTCAAGGCGCATATCTCGCAAGAAGGACCAAGCGGCCAAGGTTTCGGTGCAGCAAACCAAGGCAACGCGGCGGCTACGGCCATGGCGGCTTCTCTTGGAGATCTTGTGAGGAAATCAGACCTGGAGGCCCTCATCAAGTCCATCGCAGCCCTAAAGGAATCTGGTATCACTTTCTTCGCTTCACAACCTAGTAAAACGCTTGTTGTAGACTCGGGTGCTTCTCATCACATGATAAGTAACCCGAGCCTTATACACAACATAAAGCCGACTGTGGGAAATGTGATTATTGCAAATGGGGATAGGATACCAGTTAAAGGTGTAGGAGATTTAAAGTTGTTTGATAAGAACTCAAAGGCCTTCTTTATGCCTACTTTTACTTCTAACCTATTATCGGTTAAGAGAGCTACAACCGATTTGAATTGTTATACCATATTTGGTCCTAACAGTGTGCATTTTCAGGATATTGAGACTGGCAAGATTCTTGGAGGTGGAGATGCTAAGGGAGATCTCTATGTCCTAGAGAAAAACTCATCAAGTTCACCTAATATGTTTTCTTTTAAATCGGACCTTAGTAGTATTTCAAGTGAAGTGTGGCATGCTAGACTAGGCCACCCTCACTCTAGAGCTTTTCAATTAATGTTGCCTAAATTTTCTTTTGATAGTTCAAGTTGTGAACCTTGTATTCTTGGCAAACATTGCAAATCGGTTTTCCCTAAATCTACTACCATTTATGAACATTGTTTTGACTTAGTACATTCTGATGTTTGGACCTCACCATGCCTATCTAGAGACAATAACAAGTATTTTGTGACTTTTATTGATGAAAAATCAAAATATACTTGGCTCACACTGTTACCATCTAAAGATAGGGTTTATGATGCATTTGTTAATTTTCAGAATTATGTTACTAATCATTTCAATGCAAAAATAAAGGTACTAAGATCAGATAATGGGGGAGAGTACATCAGTCATAGACTCAAAGATCATTTGTCCAAACACGGCATTCTACAACAAACGAGTTGTCCATATACGCCCCAACAGAATGGCGTGGCCGAGAGGAAGAACCGGCACCTTATGGAAGTGGCGAGGTCGATGATGTTCCAAACCAATGTCACCAAACGATTCTGGGGAGATGCTGTCATGACGGCTTGCTACTTGATTAATAGGACTCCTACCAAAGTTCTACAAGACAAATCTCCATATGAGGTACTCAATCAATTTAAACCATCTTTGGATCACTTACGCGTTTTCGGGTGTGTATGCTTTGTTTTGGTTCCAGGGGAACAAAGGACTAAGCTCGACGCCAAAAGCACCAAATGTATGTTCATTGGCTACTCGACAAGTCAGAAGGGCTATAAGTGCTATGATCCAGCTGCTGGCCGCCTACATATCTCTCGAGAAGTGCGGTTCCTTGAACACCAAGGATACTATGCGACAAAGGATTGGGACAGTCTCAAGGATCTCTCTCGGTCCAACTCTGATCGTTCGGCCAACCTACGGTTCCTCCTCGATCACCTCGGCATCACCACTCCATCAAGCCCGTCGAGCCATGCTCAGCCTACTCCGACCTCACATGAACCGGATGTACCCGCTATCTCACCCGTAGAAGAAGAAGTTCAAGAAAATGCCTCCGTGCCGCTTGTTCCTCCTCCGGCTGAACCATGTGCCGAGCCTACTCATGAGGACAATGATCATCTCGTGACCTCAACCGATGCTCTCCCACGGGAATCTATGGTTGCTCTTCCCCGGCGAAGTCAACGTCTAAAGTTTCATCCTTCGACATGGAAAGATAAGCGGGTCTACTACAACAATCAGGCCGTGGCCCATCCTATCCAAGCGGTGTGTTCACTTGACCGGGTTCCTCAGGAACACGCTGCCTTCCTCACCAAGATTGATGCTCAATTCGTTCCTCAAACCTATGATGAAGCCAAAGAGCACAAAGAGTGGTTAGCGGCGGTTGATGCTGAGACCGATGCTATGATCCGGAACCACACTTGGGACGAAGCGGATCTTCCCAAGGGAAAGAAGGTGGTCAGCTCAAAATGGGTCTTCACAATTAAGTACCTGAGCAATGGCGACGTGGAGCGCTATAAGGCTCGCCTTGTGGCTCGCGGTTTCACACAAACATACGGTACCGACTATACGGACACGTTTGCCCCGGTCGCCAAGCTGCACACCGTTCGTGTCGTTCTCTCCTTGGCTACAAACCTCTCGTGGGACCTTTGGCAGATGGACGTCAAGAATGCCTTCCTTCAGGGGGAGCTTGAAGAAGAAGTGTATATGCACCCACCTCCGGGCTTCGAACATCTTGTGGCTCCGGGCAAAGTTCTCCGCCTTCGCAAGGCCATCTACGGCCTCAAACAATCCCCTCGGGCGTGGTACCACAAACTCAGCTCGACACTTCGCACCAATGGTTTTCGACGCTCGGAAGCCGACCACACATTGTTCACTCTACGGACTGCCGGCGGTCGCGTCGTGGTGCTCGTCTATGTCGATGATATAATCATCACTGGCGATGACAAGGAAGGTATTTCCACTACCAAGACTCTCCTTCACTCAGCCTTTGACATCAAGGACCTCGGCGAACTGAAATATTTTCTTGGGATTGAAATCTCCCGATCGCCGGAAGGACTCTTTCTCTCCCAACGGAAGTACACGCTGGACTTGCTCAAGGAAACTGGTAAGCTGGGGGCTAAACCGGTCTCTACGCCACTAGAAGAAGGCTACCAGGTCAAGCGAAAGGGGGAGATGAAGACGTTACCGAACAAGTTGGCTGAGCCATATGAGGACGTGGGCAGATATAGGCGGCTGGTTGGGAAGCTGATTTACCTCACCATCACACGGCCGGATCTGTGCTATGCTGTGAACCAGGTAAGCCAGCACATGAAAGCACCAACAAACTTTGATTGGAACACTGTTGAGAGGATCCTATGCTATCTAAAGGGAAGCCCTGGCCGCGGCATTTGGATGGGAAAGAACAACAATACCGAGCTTGTTGGCTATTGCGACGCGGATTATGCGGGCGACACAACCGATAGAAGGTCTACAACAGGATACTGTACGTTTGTTGGTGGGAACCTAGTCACTTGGAAGTCGAAGAAGCAGAAGGTGGTGTCTCAATCAAGTGCCGAGTCAGAATATAGGGCCATGAAGAAGCTCACAAACGAGCTAACTTGGCTCAAAGGTCTTCTCAAGGACCTTGGAGTGGAGATAGATGAACCCATCACTATGCACTGTGACAACAAGGCTGCAATACATATAGCAACCAACTCTGTTTTCCATGAGAGGACCAAACATATCGAAGTAGACTGCCACACAGTGCGAGAGAAGATTGAAGAAGGGGTTGTCTTACCGTGTCACACGCCGAGCAAGGACCAACTGGCCGATATTTTCACAAAAGCCACTAGTCCACAGATTTGCGAGTATATCTCTAGCAAACTTGGACTAGTCGATCCTACACATCCATGAGAAGACTCCTCTAACCCGTGGAGAGCACACTCTTTTCCTTGATATGGTTTTGTCCCATGTGGTTTTCCATATTAAGGTTTTTAACGAGGTGGTCTTGTGCGGGTTCCAAGCTTAGCCGTTTCACTTGGCTAAGCTTGAGGGGGAGTATTGACCATGTTACTTAAGACTTGGAGGTTGTCCGTACGGACGTCCGTACGATCGTCCTAATGGCCACCCTTAAGGTTGAGGCCTATTGAGAGAAATGAGAAGGCTTGCGGTTGAAAACAATACCAAGCCCATTAGAAGGATCTCGAAGAAGAATGTGACCGTTGGAGGATAAGAGTCACGAGATAGCTTCCCTTAGGGAGACAAGGTCACGTCGCTTTCTATCTTGGGATCGCTCCCTTCTCTCTCTTCATGTCTCTATCTACAAGTTGTCGAGTTGGTGGGAGTGTTAACCTAGTTTTCATTCTATTTAAGGCCTTTGGCCGACATTGTAAAAGCTATTCTAATACAAGCTCTCATTTTATCTCACATTCTCTCTAATTTGCTTCCGCATACTCAATTTAAACCAACATTATGACCATAGAAACAGTAACAAAGCTGTTTACTTCTTCGAATCAATGTTTTCTCTCGGTTTTAGCCTGTTTTCTCGGTTTAAGCTTGTTTGGAGATAAAACGGTTTAAGTGTTGTCTAACCACTCCAAATTCATCCCGAATCCTTACAATTAGTCAAATGTATTGGAATGTCACACATTCTTATCCTAGAAACAGTAACAATGCTGTTTACTGCTTTGAATCAATGTTTTCTCGGTTTAGGCTGTTTCGGGACAAAATGGGTAGAAGTGGTGTCTAAACACTCAAATACAACCCGAACTCTTGTAATTAGTCAAATGCATTGGATTGTTACATATTTTAACCCTAGACAGGGTAACATATCTACTTACTGCTTCGAATCAATGTTTTCTCTCGGTTTTAGCCTGTTTTCTCGGTTTAAGCGTGTTTGGGAGAAAACGGGTTTCAGTGTTTTCTAAACCTTCCAAATTCATCCCGAGTTCCTACAATTAGTCATGCATTGGATTGTCACACATGCTCACCCTAGAAACAGTAAAAACGCTGTTTACTTGCTTCGAATCAATGTTTTCTTAGTTTTAGCTTGTTTCGGGACAAAATGGATATAAGTGGTGTTTAAACACTCCAAATTCAACCTGAATTCTTATATTAGTCAAATACATGGGATTGTTACATATTTTGACCCTAGAAAGAGAGACAAAGCTGTTTACTGGTTCGAATCAATGTTTTCTCTCGGTTTTAGCCTGTTTTCTCAGTTTAAGAGTGTTTTTGGGATAAAACGGGTTTAAGTGTTGTCTAAACACTCCAAATTCATCATGAACTCTTACAATTAGTCAAATGCATTGGATTGTCACACGTGCTGACCCTAGAAACAGTAACAAAGCTGTTTACTGATTCAAATGAATGTTTTCTCGGTTTTAGCCTGTTTCAGGACAAAATTGGTAAAAGTAGTGTCTAAACACTCTAATTTAACCCGAACTCTTATAATTAGTCAAATGCATTGGATTTTTACATATTTTGACCCCATAAAGAGTAACATAGCTGTTTACTGCTTCGAATCAATGTTTCTCTCAGTTTTAGCCTGTTTTCTCGGTTTAAGCCTGTTTGGGATAAAACGGGTTTAAGTTTTGTCTAAACACTACAAATTCAACCCGAGCTCTGACAATTAGTCAAATGCATTGGATTGTCACACATTATGACCATAGAAACAGTAACAAAGCTGTTTACTTCTTCGAATCAATGTTTTCTCTCGGTTTTAGCCTGTTTTCTCGGTTTAAGCTTGTTTGGAGATAAAACGGTTTAAGTGTTGTCTAACCACTCCAAATTCATCCCGAATCCTTACAATTAGTCAAATGTATTGGAATGTCACACATTCTTATCCTAGAAACAGTAACAATGCTGTTTACTGCTTTGAATCAATGTTTTCTCGGTTTAGGCTGTTTCGGGACAAAATGGGTAAAAGTGGTGTCTAAACACTCAAATTCAACCCGAACTCTTGTAATTAGTCAAATGCATTGGATTGTTACATATTTTGAACCCTAGACAGGGTAACATATCTACTTACTGCTTCGAATCAATGTTTTCTCTCGGTTTTAGCCTGTTTTCTAGGTTTAAGCGTGTTTGGGAGAAAACGGGTTTCAGTGTTTTCTAAACCTTCCAAATTCATCCCGAGTTCCTACAATTAGTCAAATGCATTGGATTGTCACAAATGCTCACCCTATAAACAGTAAAAACGCTGTTTACTGCTTCGAATCATTTTTTTCTCTTTGTTTTAGCCTGTTTCGGGACAAAATGGCTAAAAGTGGTGTTTAAACACTCCAAATTCAACCCGAACTCTTATAATTAGTCAAATGCATAGGATTGTTATATATTTTTACCCTAGAAATAGTAACATAGCTGTTTACTGCTTTGAATCAATGTTTTCTCTCGGTTTTAGCCTGTTTTCTTGGTTTAAGCCTGTTTGGGATAAAACTGGTTTAAGTGTTGTCTATATTAGAATGTACCAAGGAGGAGAGAGGAGAGGCCGGTAAGGCCGAGCCTTGGAAGAAGAGAAGAAAGGCCGGAAAGGCCATGTAAAGGCCGGTAAGGCCATGTCCGTGTCCGTGAGCGACCATGTACCGTGTCCGGTACCATGTACCGTGTCCGTGAACGGACCCATGTCCGGTGAGCGGCCAGTTAGGCCGTGAACACATTGAAGAGAAGGCCCGTCCGTACAGGCCCGTCCGTACAGGCCCGTCCGTACTATTAGTATATATGAAGGAGAAGAGAGAGTGAGGCCGGTGAGGCCGAGCTGCACAAGGAAGAAGAGAGTGGCCGGTAAGGCTGCTAGTACAAGAAGTGTGGCCGGTAAGGCCATGAGTGGTGTGGGAGTGGCCAATAAGGCCATGTGGGCCGTGAGAACAATGAGAGTGGTCAGCAAGGCCATAAGAGCAATGTGAGAAGAATTGTGAAGTAAAGGCCTTATAAGAAGAAGAGGCCCAAGAAGAAGTTAAATGTCTCACAAAGGGAAAAGAAGGGAAGGAAGGAAGCATGTGAGACCTTGGTTGGTGAAGAATGAGACAACCAAGGGAAGGAGCTGTCCCTTTCACCATACACCCACTTGTGCACCAACGGCTATATGTCACTCTCACCTCTCATTTATCTCAAAAGGCCATATACATTTGTTCTCCTATATTAAGCATTGTAATCTCTCATTTTGTAACAAATCACAATATTATTCAATAGAAGAGAAACCGATTTCCTCTCTATACTTGTGTTCTTGTTTCATATTAACAATGTAGAGAGTTTAGGATTAGCGGTTAGGGGCTGCCCTTAAGGCAGCCTATTCTCTTCTCAAATCCACCTAAACTCTTCTTTATTTACTGCTTTACTTAGCCTAGATTACTGATTCTAATCCTCCTTCTCCTAAGTACACAAACTCTAAGTGTTGTGATACTAGAAGAGGATAAGTCTCAAACTAGTGCTTCTCCTAGTTAGGATCCGCTTACTCTCTAGTATTTGGGTTCTATCTAGCTTGTTTATGGGGAGTTCATCACAAGTTGATGTTCTCTCCTCCCCCTTGAGAATGAGTTAGTTTGTTGTGGGTAAAGGGGGATTCATTCACCAAGTGTTTGTCTACCCTCTCTTGTGAGCTTTGTCTCATAAATCCCAACATGGTATCAGAGCAGGTTCTGCTCTTGGTGATTCAAACTCATTCTCAATTCAATTCATCTTTGGATTCGCTAAGTTAAAGTTTTTAAATTTCGCTTAAGTGTTAATTCGCTTAGCTTAGTTCTTTAAAGCTTTAATTTTGGCTTTTGTCGTTAAATCGATTCTCTAAACAGCTCAATGTTGAGTAAGCTTGGTCTCTTGTCTTGTTAGAATTTGTAGACCAAGTGAGTGAAGAGAAATCGAGTTTAAAAGCCCCATCCTTAAGCTTTACCGATTTGGTAATAGCTTTGTTTAATTTGGGATGGTGGGGAAGTGATGAACCATTGAGCAACTTGTTTTGTTCATGGTGAGGATTCACGGTTCTTGTGTGCTTGTATGAGCCACGAAATTCTTAGGATTTTCTTAGGATTCTCTTTTGCTTTAGTTAATTTTCCTTTAAAGGTTTAGTTGCTAAATCGCTTCTTCTTCATCTCAATGTTGAGAAAGCTTTGTTTCTGGCCATATGGTGTGTCCAAATTCGAGCTTGAGGAAGAGAGAGACTTTATTTTAGCATGTATGGCCCGCTTGGTCAAATAGATTCAAGGTGGTCCAAGATGCATTCTTTTAACCAATGGACAAAAGGTTGTTCCAAAGGTGGTTCTTCCTTTTATTTTGATTTTTGACCATGGAAAGCATCTTCTATATGCTAATTCGTGGTTCTTGAAGGCTTTTAATCTTGGAGAACACTTTGTTTAAGTGATGCTACCATGAGATATGCCTAAACCTTTGGAGAAACTAATTTTCCATAAGGTCCATGTGTTTCAGCCATTAAAGCACCAAAAGAGATTGTCTTCTTGGTTGTTCTTGGCTGTCAAAGCTTCTGCAAACTCAAGAAAACAGAGTCTAACTCTGTCCATAGGAACTCTTGAGCTCTATTCTACTCTCCATTCACCTTATACTATCGCCCATATTCTCTCTTATACTCTCTTATACTTTATTCTCTTGGTTACTTATACTTGGTTACTAATTCTCTATTTATACTCTTATTAATTCTCTAAATTCTCTATTTATTTTCAGTCTATACTCTATACTCTAATCTCTCACAATCTCTTGTTTAGAAACTGTCCCATTGAGTTTTGGTTTCAGTTTCAACCTTGAAGATATGTGGAGCTCGCTGGCTATCTCTAGAAGAAGTGGCGAGGTTGAAGGCTACAAGATAGCCATGAGGAGAGCGCAGCACAATGCCTGGAGTTAGAACCAAGGGCCACCAAGTCTTTGTTAAGCTGGTGGAAGGTGATGAATCAGTCCAAGAGCATGTGTGTTAGTGCCAAGTTGTTGATCGGATGTGCACAATGGTCTTTAGGAAAGGTGATGCACAAGGTTTCAACTGTTGATTGGATGTGCACAAGAACGGTGATGCACAAGGCTTCAACTGAGGTGATGAGGTTTCAGCCCATCATCAAGTAAAGGTTACGGGGGAGATCAAGTGACTCCAGACCGTACCTCACAGATTCTGCTCGGCCACAAGCAAAAGTCTTTACTTAAAGCTCAGCCGAAGCGTCTCAAAGATCGACTCGGACGAAACCCTTCCACTGCGATTCGGCTTCCGCGTTCTTCATTAAAGTTCGAGACCACAGAGTCATCTTGCCAGTGGAAGTGGAATCATACCAATCCGAGCAGCCGTTCGAAAGTTATGCCCGATTCAGTGGGCATATGTCAGTCTGACGAATAAAGCTAGCCGGGTTTAAAACCATGGTTAGAGAAGCGGTCTCAAGGAGTAATTCCAAACCGCATCAGTGATCAACTCTCTCCTTCCTATCCATCAAAACACCATAAAGGCTGTGCTCTAAACTCTACTCTATTTAAATTTCTTAAATTCATTACCTTAGCTTCATTACTAGTCTTTACTCTTTAATATGTTCTCTTAAATTGTCACATTTTTAGAAATTTTCTTTGATATTCCTCATAGCAAACACTTATTCTTTTCTTCTTTATCACTTGTTTAAGGGGTAAAGGAGACTATGAGAGCCTCAAAGAAATTCTAAAGGCGCAAGGATGGAGATCATAAGGAATGTGCTAAAGGCAAGGTGGGCTAAGGAGTAGGAGCGGTTCAATTCATGAAGAGAAGGGAGCTAGTTCTTTGCAAACCAAGGTCAGGGGACATCATGGATAGTGGAGTCTATACTCTTTTTCCCTTAACAAAGTTTTATCCCAAGAGGTTTTCTTTGTTGAGGTTTTTAATGAGGTAGATGACACTAGTCCACCCTTGATCTTTGGTCCCCATGGTGTCCCACCGATCAAGCGTGCGGGGGAGTATTAGAATGTACCAAGGAGGAGAGAGGAGAGGCCGGTAAGGCCGAGCCTTGGAAGAAGAGAAGAAAGGCCGGAAAGGCCATGTAAAGGCCGGTAAGGCCATGTCCGTGTCCGTGAGCGACCATGTACCGTGTCCGGTACCATGTACCGTGTCCGTGAACGGACCCATGTCCGGTGAGCGGCCAGTTAGGCCGTGAACACATTGAAGAGAAGGCCCGTCCGTACAGGCCCGTCCGTACAGGCCCGTCCGTACTATTAGTATATATGAAGGAGAAGAGAGAGTGAGGCCGGTGAGGCCGAGCTGCACAAGGAAGAAGAGAGTGGCCGGTAAGGCTGCTAGTACAAGAAGTGTGGCCGGTAAGGCCATGAGTGGTGTGGGAGTGGCCAATAAGGCCATGTGGGCCGTGAGAACAATGAGAGTGGTCAGCAAGGCCATAAGAGCAATGTGAGAAGAATTGTGAAGTAAAGGCCTTATAAGAAGAAGAGGCCCAAGAAGAAGTTAAATGTCTCACAAAGGGAAAAGAAGGGAAGGAAGGAAGCATGTGAGACCTTGGTTGGTGAAGAATGAGACAACCAAGGGAAGGAGCTGTCCCTTTCACCATACACCCACTTGTGCACCAACGGCTATATGTCACTCTCACCTCTCATTTATCTCAAAAGGCCATATACATTTGTTCTCCTATATTAAGCATTGTAATCTCTCATTTTGTAACAAATCACAATATTATTCAATAGAAGAGAAACCGATTTCCTCTCTATACTTGTGTTCTTGTTTCATATTAACAATGTAGAGAGTTTAGGATTAGCGGTTAGGGGCTGCCCTTAAGGCAGCCTATTCTCTTCTCAAATCCACCTAAACTCTTCTTTATTTACTGCTTTACTTAGCCTAGATTACTGATTCTAATCCTCCTTCTCCTAAGTACACAAACTCTAAGTGTTGTGATACTAGAAGAGGATAAGTCTCAAACTAGTGCTTCTCCTAGTTAGGATCCGCTTACTCTCTAGTATTTGGGTTCTATCTAGCTTGTTTATGGGGAGTTCATCACAAGTTGATGTTCTCTCCTCCCCCTTGAGAATGAGTTAGTTTGTTGTGGGTAAAGGGGGATTCATTCACCAAGTGTTTGTCTACCCTCTCTTGTGAGCTTTGTCTCATAAATCCCAACAGTCTAAACACTCCAAATTCATCCCGAGCTCTTACAATTAGTCAAATGAATTGGATTGTCACACATTCTAACCATAGAAACAGTAACAAAGCTGTTTACTACTTCGAATCAATGTTTTTTTTGGTTTTAGCCTGTTTCGGGACAAAATGGGTATAAGTGGTGTCTAAACACTCCAAATTCAACCTAAACTCTTATAATTAGTCAAATACATTGGATTGTTACATATTTTGACCCTAGAAAGAGAGACAAAGCTGTTTACTGGTTCGAATCAATGTTTTCTCTCGGTTTTAGCCTGTTTTTTCAGTTTAAGCGTGTTTTGGGATAAAACGGGTTTAAGTGTTGTCTACACACTCCAAATTCATCATGAACTCTTACAATTAGTCAAATGCGTTGAATTGTCACACGTGCTGACCCTAGAAACAGTAACAAAGCTGTTTACTGATTCAAATGTATGTTTTCTCGGTTTTAGCCTGTTTCAGGACAAAATGGGTAAAAGTGGTGTCTAAACACTCCAAATTCAACCCGAACTCTTATAATTAGTCAAATGCATTGGATTTTTACATATTTTGACCCCATAAAGAAAAACATAGCTGTTTACTGCTTCGAATCAATGTTTCTCTCAGTTTTAGCATGTTTTCTCGGTTTAAGCTTGTTTGGGATAAAACGGGTTTAAGTTTTGTCTAAACACTACAAATTCAACCCGAGCTCTGACAATTAGTCAAATGCATTGGATTGTCACACATTATGACCATAGAAACAGTAACAAAGCTGTTTACTTCTTCGAATCAATGTTTTGTCTCGGTTTTAGCCTGTTTTCTCGGTTTAAGCTTGTTTGGAGATAAAACGGTTTAAGTGTTGTCTAACCACTCCAAATTCATCCCGAATCCTTACAATTAGTCAAATGGATTGGAATGTCACACATTCTTATCCTAGAAACAGTAACAACGCTGTTTACTGCTTTGAATCAATGTTTTCTCGGTTTAGGCTGTTTCGGGACAAAATGGGTAAAAGTGGTGTCTAAACACTCAAATACAACCCGAACTCTTGTAATTAGTCAAATGCATTGGATTGTTACATATTTTAACCCTAGACAGGGTAACATATCTACTTACTGCTTCGAATCAATGTTTTCTCTCGGTTTTAGCCTGTTTTCTCGGTTTAAGCGTGTTTGGGAGAAAACGGGTTTCAGTGTTTTCTAAACCTTCCAAATTCATCCCGAGTTCCTACAATTAGTCATGCATTGGATTGTCACACGTGCTCACCCTAGAAACAGTAAAAACGCTGTTTACTGCTTCGAATCAATGTTTTCTTAGTTTTAGCTTGTTTCGGGACAAAATGGGTATAAGTGGTGTCTAAACACTCCAAATTCAACCTGAACTCTTATATTAGTCAAATACATTGGATTGTTACATATTTTGACCCTAGAAAGAGAGACAAAGCTGTTTACTGGTTCGAATCAATGTTTTCTCTCGGTTTTAGCCTGTTTTCTCAGTTTAAGAGTGTTTTTGGGATAAAACGGGTTTAAGTGTTGTCTAAACACTCCAAATTCATCATGAACTCTTACAATTAGTCAAATGCATTGGATTGTCACACGTGCTGACCCTAGAAACAGTAACAAAGCTGTTTACTGATTCAAATGAATGTTTTCTCGGTTTTAGCCTGTTTCAGGACAAAATTGGTAAAAGTAGTGTTTAAACACTCTAATTTAACCCGAACTCTTATAATTAGTCAAATGCATTGGACTTTTACATATTTTGACCCCATAAAGAGTAACATAGCTGTTTACTGCTTCGAATCAATGTTTCTCTCAGTTTTAGCCTGGTTTCTCGGTTTAAGCCTATTTGGGATAAAACGGGTTTAAGTTTTGTCTAAACACTACAAATTCAACCCGAGCTCTGACAATTAGTCAAATGCATTGGATTGTCACACATTATGACCATAGAAACAGTAACAAAGCTGTTTACTTCTTCGAATCAATGTTTTCTCTCGGTTTTAGCCTGTTTTCTCGGTTTAAGCTTGTTTGGAGATAAAACGGTTTAAGTGTTGTCTAACCACTCCAAATTCATCCCGAATCCTTACAATTAGTCAAATGTATTGGAATGTCACACATTCTTATCCTAGAAACAGTAACAATGCTGTTTACTGCTTTGAATCAATGTTTTCTCGGTTTAGGCTGTTTCGGGACAAAATGGGTAAAAGTGGTGTCTAAACACTCAAATTCAACCCGAACTCTTGTAATTAGTCAAATGCATTGGATTGTTACATATTTTGAACCCTAGACAGGGTAACATATCTACTTACTGCTTCGAATCAATGTTTTCTCTCGGTTTTAGCCTGTTTTCTAGGTTTAAGCGTGTTTGGGAGAAAACGGGTTTCAGTGTTTTCTAAACCTTCCAAATTCATCCCGAGTTCCTACAATTAGTCAAATGCATTGGATTGTCACAAATGCTCACCCTATAAACAGTAAAAATGCTGTTTACTGCTTCGAATCATTTTTTTCTCTTTGTTTTAGCCTGTTTCGGGACAAAATGGCTAAAAGTGGTGTTTAAACACTCCAAATTCAACCCGAACTCTTATAATTAGTCAAATGCATAGGATTGTTATATATTTTTACCCTAGAAATAGTAACATAGCTGTTTACTGCTTTGAATCAATGTTTTCTCTCGGTTTTAGCCTGTTTTCTTGGTTTAAGCCTGTTTGGGATAAAACTGGTTTAAGTGTTGTCTAAACACTCCAAATTCATCCCGAGCTCTTACAATTAGTCAAATGAATTGGATTGTCACACATTCTAACCATAGAAACAGTAACAAAGCTGTTTACTACTTCGAATCAATGTTTTTTTTGGTTTTAGCCTGTTTCGGGACAAAATGGGTATAAGTGGTGTCTAAACACTCCAAATTCAACCTAAACTCTTATAATTAGTCAAATACATTGGATTGTTACATATTTTGACCCTAGAAAGAGAGACAAAGCTGTTTACTGGTTCGAATCAATGTTTTCTCTCGGTTTTAGCCTGTTTTTTCAGTTTAAGCGTGTTTTGGGATAAAACGGGTTTAAGTGTTGTCTACACACTCCAAATTCATCATGAACTCTTACAATTAGTCAAATGCATTGAATTGTCACACGTGCTGACCCTAGAAACAGTAACAAAGCTGTTTACTGATTCAAATGTATGTTTTCTCGGTTTTAGCCTGTTTCAGGACAAAATGGGTAAAAGTGGTGTCTAAATACTCCAAATTCAACCCGAACTCTTATAATTAGTCAAATGCATTGGATTTTTACATATTTTGACCCCATAAAGAAAAACATAGCTGTTTACTGCTTCGAATCAATGTTTCTCTCAGTTTTAGCATGTTTTCTCGGTTTAAGCTTGTTTGGGATAAAACGGGTTTAAGTTTTGTCTAAACACTACAAATTCAACCCGAGCTCTGACAATTAGTCAAATGCATTGGATTGTCACACATTATGACCATAGAAACAGTAACAAAGCTGTTTACTTCTTCGAATCAATGTTTTCTCTCGGTTTTAGCCTGTTTTCTCGGTTTAAGCTTGTTTGGAGATAAAACGGTTTAAGTGTTGTCTAACCACTCCAAATTCATCCCGAATCCTTACAATTAGTCAAATGTATTGGAATGTCACACATTCTTATCCTAGAAACAGTAAAAACGCTGTTTACTGCTTTGAATCAATGTTTTCTCGGTTTAGGCTGTTTCGGGACAAAATGGGTAAAAGTCGTGTCTAAACACTCAAATACAACCCGAACTCTTGTAATTAGTCAAATGCATTGGATTGTTACATATTTTAACCCTAGACAGGGTAACATATCTACTTACTGCTTCGAATCAATGTTTTCTCTCGGTTTTAGCCTGTTTTCTCGGTTTAAGCGTGTTTGGGAGAAAACGGGTTTCAGTGTTTTCTAAACCTTCCAAATTTATCCCGAGTTCCTACAATTAGTCATGCATTGGATTGTCACACATGCTCACCCTAGAAACAGTAAAAACGCTGTTTACTGCTTCGAATCAATGTTTTCTTAGTTTTAGCTTGTTTCGGGACAAAATGGGTATAAGTGGTGTCTAAACACTCCAAATTCAACCTGAACTCTTATATTAGTCAAATACATTGGATTGTTACATATTTTGACCCTAGAAAGAGAGACAAAGCTGTTTACTGGTTCGAATCAATGTTTTCTCTCGGTTTTAGCCTGTTTTCTCAGTTTAAGAGTGTTTTTGGGATAAAACGGGTTTAAGTGTTGTCTAAACACTCCAAATTCATCATGAACTCTTACAATTAGTCAAATGCATTGGATTGTCACACGTGCTGACCCTAGAAACAGTAACAAAGCTGTTTACTGATTCAAATGAATGTTTTCTCGGTTTTAGCCTGTTTCAGGACAAAATTGGTAAAAGTAGTGTCTAAACACTCTAATTTAACCCGAACTCTTATAATTAGTCAAATGCATTGGACTTTTACATATTTTGACCCCATAAAGAGTAACATAGCTGTTTACTGCTTCGAATCAATGTTTCTCTCAGTTTTAGCCTGGTTTCTCGGTTTAAGCCTGTTTGGGATAAAACGGGTTTAAGTTTTGTCTAAACACTACAAATTCAACCCGAGCTCTGACAATTAGTCAAATGCATTGGATTGTCACACATTATGACCATAGAAACAGTAACAAAGCTGTTTACTTCTTCGAATCAATGTTTTCTCTCGGTTTTAGCCTGTTTTCTCGGTTTAAGCTTGTTTGGAGATAAAACGGTTTAAGTGTTGTCTAACCACTCCAAATTCATCCCGAATCCTTACAATTAGTCAAATGTATTGGAATGTCACACATTCTTATCCTAGAAACAGTAACAATGCTGTTTACTGCTTTGAATCAATGTTTTCTCGGTTTAGGCTGTTTCGGGACAAAATGGGTAAAAGTGGTGTCTAAACACTCAAATTCAACCCGAAATCTTGTAATTAGTCAATTGCATTGGATTGTTACATATTTTGAACCCTAGACAGGGTAACATATCTAGTTACTGCTTCGAATCAATGTTTTCTCTCGGTTTTAGCCTGTTTTCTAGGTTTAACCGTGTTTGGGAGAAAACGGGTTTCAGTGTTTTCTAAACATCCAAATTCATCCCGAGTTCCTACAATTAGTCAAATGCATTGGATTGTCACAAATGCTCACCCTATAAACAGTAAAAATGTTGTTTACTGCTTCGAATCATTTTTTTCTCTTTGTTTTAGCCTGTTTCGGGACAAAATGGCTAAAAGTAGTGTTTAAACACTCCAAATTCAACCCGAACTCTAATATTTAGTCAAATGCATAGGATTGTTATATATTTTTACCCTAGAAATAGTAACATAGCTGTTTACTGCTTTGAATCAATGTTTTCTCTCGGTTTTAGCCTGTTTTCCTTGTTTAAGCCTGTTTGGGATAAAACTGGTTTAAGTGTTGTCTAAACACTCAAAATTCATCCCGAGCTCTTACAATTAGTCAAATGAATTGGATTATCAAACATTCTAACCATAGAAACAGTAACAAAGCTGTTTACTACTTCGAATCAATGTTTTTTTTGGTTTTAGCCTGTTTCGGGACAAAATGGGTATAAGTGGTGTCTAAACACTCCAAATTCAACCTAAACTCTTATAATTAGTCAAATACATTGGATTGTTACATATTTTGACCCTAGAAAGAGAGACAAAGCTGTTTACTGGTTCGAATCAATGTTTTCTCTCGGTTTTAGCCTGTTTTTTCAGTTTAAGCGTGTTTTGGGATAAAACGGTTTTAAGTGTTGTCTACACACTCCAAATTCATCATGAACTCTTACAATTAGTCAAATGCATTGGACTGTCACACGTGCTGACCCTAGAAACAGTAACAAAGCTGTTTACTGATTCAAATGTATGTTTTCTCGGTTTTAGCCTGTTTCAGGACAAAATGGGTAAAAGTGGTGTCTAAACACTCCAAATTCAACCCGAACTCTTATTATTAGTCAAATGCATTGGATTTTTTACATATTTTGACCCTATAATGAGTAACATAGCTGTTTACTGCTTCGAATCAATGTTTCTCTCAGTTTTAGCCTGTTTCGAGACAAAATGGGTAAAAGTGGTGTCTAAACACTCCAAATTCAACCCGAACTCTAATAATTAGTCAAATGCATTGGATTGTTACATATAGCTGTTTACTGCTTCGAATCAATGTTTTCTCTCGGGTTTAGCTTGTTTTCTTGGTTTAAGCCTGTTTGAGATAAAACACGTTTTAGTTTTGTCTAAACACTACAAATTCAAACCGAGCTCTTAAAATTAGTCAAATGCATTGAATGGTCACACATTCTGACCATAGAAACAGTAACAAAGCGGTTTACTTCTTCGAATCAATGTTTTCTCTTGGTTTTTGCCTATTTTCTTGGTTTAAGCCAGTTTTAGGATAAAACGGGTATAAGTGTTGTCTAAACACTCCAAATTCATCCCGAATCCTTACAATTAGTCAAATGTATTGGAATATCACACATTCTTATCCTAGAAACAGTAACAACGCTGTTTACTGCTTTGAATCAATGTTTTCTCGGTTTAGGCTGTTTCGGGACAAAATGGGTAAATGTGGTGTCTAAACACTCAAATACAAAGAACTCTTGTAATTAGTCAAATGCATTGGATTGTTACATATTTTAACCCTAGACAGGGTAACATATCTACTTAGTGCTTCGAATCAATGTTTTCTCTCGGTTTTAGCCTGTTTTCTCGGTTTAAGCGTGTTTGGGAGAAAACGGGTTTCAATGTTTTCTAAACCTTCCAAATTCATCCCGAGTTCCTACAATTAGTCAAATGCATTGGATTGTCACTAATGCTCACCCTATAAACAGTAAAAACGCTGTTTACTGCTTCAAATCATTTTTTTCTCTTTGTTTGAGCCTGTTTCGGGACAAAATGGCTAAAAGTGGCGTTTAAACACTCCAAATTCAACCCGAAATCTTATAATTAGTCAAATGCATAGGATTGTTACATATTTTTACCCTAGAAAGAGTAACATAGCTGTTTACTGCTTTGAATCAATGTTCTCTTAAGGTTTTAGCCTGTTTTCTTGGTTTAAGCCTGTTTGGGATAAAATTGGTTTAAGTGTTGTCTAAACACGCCAAATTCATCCCGAGCTCTTACAATTAGTCAAATGAATTGGATTGTCACACATTCTGACCATAGAAACAGTAACAAAGCTGTTTACTACTTCGAATCAATGTTTTCTTGGTTTTAGCCTGTTTCGGGACAAAATGGGTATCAGTGGTGTCTAAACACTCCAAATTCAACCTGAACTCTTATAATTAGTCAAATACATTGGATTGTTACATATTTTGACCCTAGAAAGAGAGACAAAGCTGTTTACTAGTTCGAATCAATGTTTTCCCTCGGTTTTAGCCTGTTTTTTCAGTTTAAGCGTGTTTTGGGATAAAATGGGTTTAAGTGTTGTCTAAACACTCCAAATTCATCATGAACTCTTACAATTAGTCAAATGCATTGGATTGTCACACGTGCTGACGCTAGAAACAGTAACAAAGCTGTTTACTGATCCAAATGAATGTTTTCTTGGTTTTAGCCTGTTTCAGGACAAAATGGGTAAAAGTGGTGTCTAAACACTCCAAATTCAACCCGAACTCTTATAATTAGTCAAATGCATTGGATTTATACATATTTTGACCCTATAAAGAGTAACATAGCTGTTTACTGCTTCGAATCAATGTTTCTCTCAGTTTTAGCCGGTTTTCTTTGTTTAAGCATGTTTGGGATAAAACGGGTTTAAGTTTTGTCTAAACACTACAAATTCAACCCGAGCTCTGACAATTAGTCAAGTGCATTGTATTGTCACACATTATGACCATAGAAACAGTAGCAAAGCTGTTTACTTCTTCGAATCAATGTTTTCTCTCGGTTTTAACCTGTTTTCTCGGTTTAAGCTTGTTTTGGGATAAAACAGTTTAAGTGTTGTCTCAACACTCCAAATTCATCCCGAACTCTTACAATTAGTCAAATTCATTGGAATATCACACATTCTGATCCTAGAAACAGTAACAACGCTGGTTACTATTTAGAATCAATGTTTTCTCGGTTTAGGCTGTTTCGGGACAAAATGGGTATAAGTGGTGTCTAAACACTCCAAATTCAACCTGAACTCTTATATTCGTCAAATACATTGGATTGTTACATATTTTGACCCTAGAAAGAGAGACAAAACTGTTTACTGGTTCGAATCAATGTTTTCTCTCGGTTTTAGCCTGTTTTCTCAGTTTAAGTGTGTTTTGGGATAAAACGGGTTTAAGTGTTGTCTAAACACTCCAAATTCATCATGAACTCTTACAATTAGTCAAATGCATTGGATTGTCACACGTGCTGACCCTAGACACAGTAACAAAGCTGTTTACTGATTCAAATGAATGTTTTCTCGGTTTTAGCCTGTTTCAGGACAAAATGGGTAAAAGTAGTGTCTAAACACTCTAATTTAACCCGAACTCTTATAATTAGTCAAATGCATTGGATTTTTACATATTTTGACCCCATAAAGAGTAACATAGCTGTTTACTGCTTCGAATCAATGTTTCTCTCAGTTTTAGCCTGTTTTCTCGGTTTAAGCCTGTTTGGGATAAAACGGGTTTAAGTTTTGTCTAAACACTACAAATTCAACCCGAGCTCTGACAATTAGTCAAGTGCATTGGATTGTCACACATTATGACCATAGAAACAGTAACAAAGCTGTTTACTTCTTCGAATCAATGTTTTCTCTCGGTTTTAGCCTGTTTTCTCGGTTTAAGCTTGTTTGGAGATAAAACGGTTTAAGTGTTGTCTAAACACTCCAAATTCATCCCGAACTCTTACAATTAGTCAAATGCATTGGAATATCACACATTCTGATCCTAGAAACAGTAACAACGCTGGTTACTGTTTAGAATCAATGTTTTCTTGGTTTACGCTGTTTCGGGACAAAGTGGGTAAAAGTGGTATCTAAACACTCCAAATTCAACCCGAACTCTTACAATTAGTCTAATGCATTGGATTTTTACATATATTGACCCTAGAAAGAGTAATATAGCTGTTTACTGCTTTGAATCAATGTTTTCTCTTGGTTTTAGCATGTTTTCTCGGTTTATGCTTGTTTTGGGATAAAACGGGTTGAAGTGTTGTCTAAACACTCCAAATTCATCCCGAACTTTTACAATTAGGAAAATGCATTGGATTGTCACAAATGCTCACCCTATAAACAGTAAAAATGCTGTTTACTGCTTCGAATCATTTTTTTCTCTTTGTTTTAGCCTGTTTCGGGACAAAATGGCTAAAAGTAGTGTTTAAACACTCCAAATTCAACCCGAACTCTTATAATTAGTCAAATGCATAGGATTGTTATATATTTTTACCCTAGAAATAGTAACATAGCTGTTTACTGCTTTGAATCAATGTTTTCTCTCGGTTTTAGCCTGTTTTCCTTGTTTAAGCCTGTTTGGGATAAAACTGGTTTAAGTGTTGTCTAAACACTCCAAATTCATCCCGAGCTCTTACAATTAGTCAAATGAATTGGATTGTCAAACATTCTAACCATAGAAACAGTAACAAAGCTGTTTACTACTTCGAATCAATGTTTTTTTTGGTTTTAGCCTATTTCGGGACAAAATGGGTATAAGTGGTGTCTAAACACTCCAAATTAAACCTAAACTCTTATAATTAGTCAAATACATTGGATTGTTACATATTTTGACCGTAGAAATAGAGACAAAGCTGTTTACTGGTTCGAATCAATGTTTTCTCTCGGTTTTAGCCTGTTTTTTCAGTTTAAGCGTGTTTTGGGATAAAACGGTTTTAAGTGTTGTCTACACACTCCAAATTCATCATGAACTCTTACAATTAGTCAAATGCATTGGACTGTCACACGTGCTGACCCTAGAAACAGTAACAAAGCTGTTTACTGATTCAAATGTATGTTTTCTCGGTTTTAGCCTGTTTCAGGACAAAATGGGTAAAAGTGGTGTCTAAACACTCCAAATTCAACCCGAACTCTTATTATTAGTCAAATGCATTGGATTTTTTACATATTTTGACCCTATAAAGAGTAACATAGCTGTTTACTGCTTCGAATCAATGTTTCTCTCAGTTTTAGCCTGTTTCGAGACAAAATGGGTAAAAGTGGTGTCTAAACACTCCAAATTCAACCCGAACTCTAATAATTAGTCAAATGCATTGGATTGTTACATATAGCTGTTTACTGCTTCGAATCAATGTTTTCTCTCGGGTTTAGCTTGTTTTCTCGGTTTAAGCCTGTTTGAGATAAAACACGTTTTAGTTTTGTCTAAACACTACAAATTCAAACCGAGCTCTTAAAATTAGTCAAATGCATTGACTGGTCACACATTCTGACCATAGAAACAGTAACAAAGCTGTTTACTTCTTCGAATCAATGTTTTCTCTTGGTTTTTGCCTATTTTCTTGGTTTAAGCCAGTTTTAGGATAAAACGGGTATAAGTGTTGTCTAAACACTCCAAATTCATCCCGAATCCTTACAATTAGTCAAATGTATTGGAATATCACACATTCTTATCCTAGAAACAGTAACAACGCTGTTTACTGCTTTGAATCAATGTTTTCTCGGTTTAGGCTGTTTCGGGACAAAATGGGTAAATGTGGTGTCTAAACACTCAAATACAACCCGAACTCTTGTAATTAGTCAAATGCATTGGATTGTTACATATTTTAACACTAGACAGGGTAACATATCTACTTAGTGCTTCGAATCAATGTTTTCTCTCGGTTTTAGCCTGTTTTCTCGGTTTAAGCGTGTTTGGGAGAAAACGGGTTTCAATGTTTTCTAAACCTTCCAAATTCATCCCGAGTTCCTACAATTAGTCAAATGCATTGGATTGTCACTAATGCTCACCCTATAAACAGTAAAAACGCTGTTTACTGCTTCAAATCATTTTTTTCTCTTTGTTTGAGCCTGTTTCGGGACAAAATGGCTAAAAGTGGTGTTTAAACACTCCAAATTCAACCCGAAATCTTATAATTAGTCAAATGCATAGGATTGTTACATATTTTTACCCTAGAAAGAGTAACATAGCTGTTTACTGCTTTGAATCAATGTTCTCTTAAGGTTTTAGCCTGTTTTCTTGGTTTAAGCCTGTTTGGGATAAAATTGGTTTAAGTGTTGTCTAAACACGCCAAATTCATCCCGAGCTCTTACAATTAGTCAAATGAATTGGATTGTCACACATTCTGACCATAGAAACAGTAACAAAGCTGTTTACTACTTCGAATCAATGTTTTCTTGGTTTTAGCCTGTTTCGGGACAAAATGGGTATCAGTGGTGTCTAAACACTCCAAATTCAACCTGAACTCTTATAATTAGTCAAATACATTGGATTGTTACATATTTTGACCCTAGAAAGAGAGACAAAGCTGTTTACTAGTTCGAATCAATGTTTTCCCTCGGTTTTAGCCTGTTTTTTCAGTTTAAGCGTGTTTTGGGATAAAATGGGTTTAAGTGTTGTCTAAACACTCCAAATTCATCATGAACTCTTACAATTAGTCAAATGCATTGGATTGTCACACGCTAGAAACAGTAACAAAGCTGTTTACTGATCCAAATGAATGTTTTCTTGGTTTTAGCCTGTTTCAGGACAAAATGGGTAAAAGTGGTGTCTAAACACTCCAAATTCAACCCGAACTCTTATAATTAGTCAAATGCATTGGATTTATACATATTTTGACCCTATAAAGAGTAACATAGCTGTTTACTGCTTCGAATCAATGTTTCTCTCAGTTTTAGCCGGTTTTCTTTGTTTAAGCCTGTTTGGGATAAAACGGGTTTAAGTTTTGTCTAAACACTACAAATTCAACCCGAGCTCTGACAATTAGTCAAGTGCATTGTATTGTCACACATTATGACCATAGAAACAGTAGCAAAGCTGTTTACTTCTTCGAATCAATGTTTTCTCTCGGTTTTAACCTGTTTTCTCGGTTTAAGCTTGTTTTGGGATAAAACAGTTTAAGTGTTGTCTCAACACTCCAAATTCATCCCGAACTCTTAAAATTAGTCAAATTCATTGAAATATCACACATTCTGATCCTAGAAACAGTAACAACGCTGGTTACTATTTAGAATCAATGTTTTCTCGGTTTAGGCTGTTTCGGGACAAAATGGGTATAAGTGGTGTCTAAACACTCCAAATTCAACCTGAACTCTTATATTCGTCAAATACATTGGATTGTTACATATTTTGACCCTAGAAAGAGAGACAAAACTGTTTACTGGTTCGAATCAATGTTTTCTCTCGGTTTTAGCCTGTTTTCTCAGTTTAAGTGTGTTTTGGGATAAAACGGGTTTAAGTGTTGTCTAAACACTCCAAATTCATCATGAACTCTTACAATTAGTCAAATGCATTGGATTGTCACACGTGCTGACCCTAGAAACAGTAACAAAGCTGTTTACTGATTCAAATGAATGTTTTCTCGGTTTTAGCCTGTTTCAGGACAAAATGGGTAAAAGTAGTGTCTAAACACTCTAATTTAACCCGAACTCTTATAATTAGTCAAATGCATTGGATTTTTACATATTTTGACCCCATAAAGAGTAACATAGCTGTTTACTGCTTCGAATCAATGTTTCTCTCAGTTTTAGCCTGTTTTCTCGGTTTAAGCCTGTTTGGGATAAAACGGGTTTAAGTTTTGTCTAAACACTACAAATTCAACCCGAGCTCTGACAATTAGTCAAGTGCATTGGATTGTCACACATTATGACCATAGAAACAGTAACAAAGCTGTTTACTTCTTCGAATCAATGTTTTCTCTCGGTTTTAGCCTGTTTTCTCGGTTTAAGCTTGTTTGGAGATAAAACAGTTTAAGTGTTGTCTAAACACTCCAAATTCATCCCGAACTCTTACAATTAGTCAAATGCATTGGAATATCACACATTCTGATCCTAGAAACAGTAACAACGCTGGTTACTGTTTAGAATCAATGTTTTCTTGGTTTACGCTGTTTCGGGACAAAGTGGGTAAAAGTGGTATCTAAACACTCCAAATTCAACCCGAACTCTTACAATTAGTCTAATGCATTGGATTTTTATATATATTGACCCTAGAAAGAGTAATATAGCTGTTTACTGCTTTGAATCAATGTTTTCTCTTGGTTTTAGCATGTTTTCTCGGTTTATGCTTGTTTTGGGATAAAACGGGTTGAAGTGTTGTCTAAACACTCCAAATTCATCCCGAACTCTTACAATTAGGAAAATGCATTGGATTATCACACGTTCTGACCCTAGAAAGAGTAATATAGCTGTTTACTGCTTCGAATCAATGTTTTCTCTTGGTTTTAGCCTTTTTCTCGGTTTAAGCTTGTTTTGGGATAAAACGGGTTTAAGTGTTGTCTAAACACTCCATATTCATCCAGAACTCTTACAATTAGTCAAATGCATTGGATTGTCACACATTATGACCCTAGAAACAGTAACAAAGCTGTTTACTACTTCGAATCAATGTTTTCTCGGTTTTAGCCTCTTTCAGGACAAAATGGGTAAAAGTGGTGTCTAAACACTCCAAGTTCAACCCGAATTCTTACAATTAGTCAAATGCATTGGATTTTTACATATATTGACCCTAGAAAGAGTAATATAGTTTTTTACTTCTTCAAATCAATGTTTTCTCTCGGTTTTAGCCTGTTTTCTCGGTTTAAGCTTGTTTTGGGATAAAACGGGTTTGAGTGTTGTCTAAACACTCCAAATTCATCCCGAACTCTTACAATTAGTCAAATGCATTGGATCGTCATACATTATGACCCTAGAAACAGTAACAAAGCTGTTTACTGCTTCGAAGCAATGTTTTCTCGGTTTTAGCCTCTTTCAGGACAAAATGGGTAAAACTGGTATCTAAACACTCCAAATTCAACCCGAACTCATATAATTAATCAAATGCATTGGATTGTTTCTTATTTTTACCCTAAAAAGAGTAACATAGTTGTTTACTGCTTCAAATCAATGTTTCTCTTGGTTTTAGCCTGTTTTTTCGGTTTACGCCTCTTTGGGATAAAACGGGTTTAAGTTTTGTCTAAACACTCCAAATTCATCCCGAAATCTTACAATTAATCAAATGCATTGGAATGTCACACATTCTGATCCTAGAAACAGTAACAATGCTTTTTACTGTTTAGAATTTTAACCCTAGACAGGGTAACATATTTTTTTACTGCTTTGAATCAATGGTTTCCCTCGATTTTAGCCTGTTTTCTCGGTTTAAGCGAGTTTGGGATAAAACGGATTTAAGTGTTGTCTAAACACTCCAAATTCATCCTTAGTTCCTCGAATCAATGTTTTCTCTCGATTTTAGCCTGTTTTCTCGGTTTAAGCGAGTTTTGGATCAAACGGGTTTAAGTGTTGTCTAAACACTCCAAATTCGTCCCGAGTTCCTACAATTAGTCAAATGCATCGGATTTTTACATATATTGACCCTAGAAAGAGTAATATAGCTGTTTACTGCTTCGAATCAATGTTTTCTCTCGGTTTTAGCCTGTTTTCTCGGTTTAAGCTTGTTTTGGGATAAAACGGGTTTGAGTGTTGTCTAAACACTCCAAATTCATCCCGAACTCTTACAATTAGTCAAATGCATTGGATTGTCATACATTACTCTAGAAACAGCAACAAAGCTGTTTACTGCTTCGAAGCAATGTTTTCTCGGTTTTAGCCTCTTTCAGGACAAAATGGGTAAAACTGGTATCTAAACACTCCAAATTCAACCCGAACTCATATAATTAATCAAATGCATTAGATTGTTTCTTATTTTGACCCTAGAAAGAGTAACATAGTTGTTTACTGCTTCAAATCAATGCTTCTCTCGGTTTTAGCCTGTTTCATGACAAAATGGGTAAAAGTGGTGTCTAAACACTCCAAATTCAAGCCGAACTCTTATAATTAGTCAAATGAATGGGATTGTTACATATTTTGACCCTAGAAAGAGTAACATATCTGTTTGCTGCTTCAAATCAATGTTTCTCTCGGTTTTAACCTGTTTTCTCGGTTTAAGCCTGTTTAGGATAAAACGGGTTTAAGTTTTGTCTAAACACTACAAATTCAACCCGAGCTCTTACAATTAGTCAAATGCACTGAATGGTCACACATTCTGACCATAGAAACAGTAACAAAGCTGTTTACTTCTTCGAATCAATGTTTTCTCGGTTTAAGCTTGTTTTGGGATAAAACGGGTTTAAGTGTTGTCTAAACACTGCAAATTTAACAGGAACTCTTATAATTAGTCAAATGCATTGGATTGTTTCATATTTTAACCCTAGACAGGGTAACATATCTTTTTACTGTCTCGAATCAATGTTTTCTCTCGATTTTAGCCTGTTTTCTCGGTTTAAGCGAGTTTGGGATAAAACGGGTTTAAGTGCTGTCTAAACACTCCAAATTCATCCTTAGTTGCTCGAATCAATGTTTTCTCTCGATTTTAGCCTGTTTTCTCGGTTTAAGCAAGTTTTGGATAAAACGGGTTTAAGTGTTGTCTAAACACTCCAAATTCGTCCCGAGCTCCTACAATTAGTCAAATGCATTGGATTGTCACACATGTTCACCCTAGAAAACGTAAAAACGCTGTTTACTGCTTCGAATCAATGTTTTCTCTTGGTTTTAGCATGTTTCGGGACAAAATAGGTAAAAGTGGTCTCTAAACACTCCAAATTCAACCGGAACTCTTATAATTAGTCGAATGCATTGGATTTTTACATATTTTGACCATATAAAGAGTAACATAGCTGTTTATTGCTTCGAATCAATGTTTCTCTCAGTTTTAGGCTGTTTTCTCGGTTTAAGCATGTTCGGGATAAAACGGCTTTAAGTTTTGTCTAAACACTACAAATTCAACCCGAGCTCTGACAATTAGTCAAGTGCACTGGATTGTCACACATTATGACCATAGAAACAGTAACAAAGCTGTTTACTTCTTCGAATCAAAGTTTTCTCTCAGTTTTAGCCTGTTTTGTCGGTTTAAACTTGTTTTGGGATAAAACGGTTTTGGTGTTGTCTAAACACTCCAAATTCATCCCAAACTCTTACAATTAGTCAAATGCATTGGAATGTCACACATTCTGATCCTAGAAACAGTAACAACGCTGTTACTATTTAGAATCAATGTTTTCTCGGTTTAGGCTGTTTCGGGACAAAATGGGTAAAAGTGGTGTCTAAACACTCAAAATTCAACCCGAACTCTTAAAATTAGTCAAATGAATTGGATTCTTACATATTTTAACCCTAGACAGGGTAACATATTTTTTTACTGCTTTGAATCAATGTTTTCCCTCGATTTTAGCCTGTTTTCTCGGTTTAAGCAAGTTTGGGATAAAACGGACTTAAGTGTTGTCTAAACACTCCAAATTCATCCTTAGTTCCTCGAATCAATGTTTTCTCTCGATTTTAGCCTGTTTTCTCGGTTTAAGCGAGTTTTGGATCAAACGGGTTTAAGTGTTGTCTAAACACTCCAAATTCGTCCCGAGTTCCTACAATTAGTCAAATGCATCGGATTTTTACATATATTGACCCTAGAAAGAGTAATATAGCTGTTTACTGCTTCGAATCAATGTTTTCTCTCGGTTTTAGCCTGTTTTCTCGGTTTAAGCTTGTTTTGGGATAAAACGGGTTTGAGTGTTGTCTAAACACTCCAAATTCATCCCGAACTCTTACAATTAGTCAAATGCATTGGATTGTCATACATTACTCTAGAAACAGCAACAAAGCTGTTTACTGCTTCGAAGCAATGTTTTCTCGGTTTTAGCCTCTTTCAGGACAAAATGGGTAAAACTGGTATCTAAACACTCCAAATTCAACCCGAACTCATATAATTAATCAAATGCATTAGATTGTTTCTTATTTTGACCCTAGAAAGAGTAACATAGTTGTTTACTGCTTCAAATCAATGCTTCTCTCGGTTTTAGCCTGTTTCATGACAAAATGGGTAAAAGTGGTGTCTAAACACTCCAAATTCAAGCCGAACTCTTATAATTAGTCAAATGAATGGGATTGTTACATATTTTGACCCTAGAAAGAGTAACATATCTGTTTGCTGCTTCGAATCAATGTTTCTCTCGGTTTTAACCTGTTTTCTCGGTTTAAGCCTGTTTAGGATAAAAGGGGTTTAAGTTTTGTCTAAACACTACAAATTCAACCCGAGCTCTTACAATTAGTCAAATGCACTGAATGGTCACACATTCTGACCATAGAAACAGTAACAAAGCTGTTTACTTCTTCGAATCAATGTTTTCTCGGTTTAAGCTTGTTTTGGGATAAAACGGGTTTAAGTGTTGTCTAAACACTGCAAATTTAACAGGAACTCTTATAATTAGTCAAATGCATTGGATTGTTACATATTTTAACCCTAGACAGGGTAACATATCTTTTTACTGTCTCAAATCAATGTTTTCTCTCGATTTTAGCCTGTTTTCTCGGTTTAAGCGAGTTTGGGATAAAACGGGTTTAAGTGTTGTCTAAACACTCCAAATTCATCCTTAGTTGCTCGAATCAATGTTTTCTCTCGATTTTAGCCTGTTTGCTCGGTTTAAGCGAGTTTTGGATAAAACGGGTTTAAGTGTTGTCTAAACACTCCAAATTCGTCCCGAGCTCCTACAATTAGTCAAATGCATTGGATTGTCACACATGTTCACCCTAGAAAACGTAAAAACGCTGTTTACTGCTTCGAATCAATGTTTTCTCTTGGTTTTAGCATGTTTCGGGACAAAATAGGTAAAAGTGGTCTCTAAACACTCCAAATTCAACCGGAACTCTTATAATTAGTCGAATGCATTGGATTTTTACATATTTTGACCATATAAAGAGTAATATAGCTGTTTATTGCTTCGAATCAATGTTTCTCTCAGTTTTAGGCTGTTTTCTCGGTTTAAGCATGTTCGGGATAAAACGGCTTTAAGTTTTGTCTAAACACTACAAATTCAACCCGAGCTCTGACAATTAGTCAAGTGCACTGGATTGTCACACATTATGACCATAGAAACAGCAACAAAGCTGTTTACTTCTTCGAATCAAAGTTTTCTCTCAGTTTTAGCCTGTTTTCTCGGTTTAAACTTGTTTTGGGATAAAACGGTTTTGGTGTTGTCGAAACACTCCAAATTCATCCCGAACTCTTACAATTAGTCAAATGCATTGGAATGTCACACATTCTGATCCTAGAAACAGTAAAAACGCTGTTACTATTTAGAATCAATGTTTTCTCGGTTTAGGCTGTTTCGGGACAAAATGGGTAAAAGTGGTGTCTAAACACTCAAAATTCAACCCGAACTCTTAAAATTAGTCAAATGAATTGGATTCTTACATATTTTAACCCCAGACAGGGTAACATATTTTTTTACTGCTTTGAATCAATGTTTTCCCTCGATTTTAGCCTGTTTTCTCGGTTTAAGCGAGTTTGGGATAAAACGGATTTAAGTGTTGTCTAAACACTCCAAATTCATCCTTAGTTCCTCGAATCAATGTTTTCTCTCGATTTTAGCCTGTTTTCTCGGTTTAAGCGAGTTTTGGATCAAACGGGTTTAAGTGTTGTCTAAACACTCCAAATTCGTCCCGAGTTCCTACAATTAGTCAAATGCATCGGATTTTTACATATATTGACCCTAGAAAGAGTAATATAGCTGTTTACTGCTTCGAATCAATGTTTTCTCTCGGTTTTAGCCTGTTTTCTCGGTTTAAGCTTGTTTTGGGATAAAACGGGTTTGAGTGTTGTCTAAACACTCCAAATTCATCCCGAACTCTTACAATTAGTCAAATGCATTGGATTGTCATACATTACTCTAGAAACAGCAACAAAGCTGTTTACTGCTTCGAAGCAATGTTTTCTCGGTTTTAGCCTCTTTCAGGACAAAATGGGTAAAACTGGTATCTAAACACTCCAAATTCAACCCGAACTCATATAATTAATCAAATGCATTAGATTGTTTCTTATTTTGACCCTAGAAACAGTAACAAAGCTGTTTACTGATTCAAATGAATGTTTTCTCGGTTTTAGCCTGTTTCAGGACAAAAAGGGTAAAAGTGGTGTCTAAACACTACAAATTCAACCCGAGCTCTTACAATTAGTCAAATGCACTGAATGGTCACACATTCTGACCATAGAAACAGTAACAAAGCTGTTTACTTCTTCGAATCAATGTTTTCTCGGTTTAAGCTTGTTTTGGGATAAAACGGGTTTAAGTGTTGTCTAAACACTGCAAATTTAACAGGAACTCTTATAATTAGTCAAATGCATTGGATTGTTTCATATTTTAACCCTAGACAGGGTAACATATCTTTTTACTGTCTCGAATCAATGTTTTCTCTCGATTTTAGCCTGTTTTCTCGGTTTAAGCGAGTTTGGGATAAAACGGGTTTAAGTGCTGTCTAAACACTCCAAATTCATCCTTAGTTGCTCGAATCAATGTTTTCTCTCGATTTTAGCCTGTTTTCTCGGTTTAAGCAAGTTTTGGATAAAACGGGTTTAAGTGTTGTCTAAACACTCCAAATTCGTCCCGAGCTCCTACAATTAGTCAAATGCATTGGATTGTCACACATGTTCACCCTAGAAAACGTAAAAACGCTGTTTACTGCTTCGAATCAATGTTTTCTCTTGGTTTTAGCATGTTTCGGGACAAAATAGGTAAAAGTGGTCTCTAAACACTCCAAATTCAACCGGAACTCTTATAATTAGTCGAATGCATTGGATTTTTACATATTTTGACCATATAAAGAGTAATATAGCTGTTTATTGCTTCGAATCAATGTTTCTCTCAGTTTTAGGCTGTTTTCTCGGTTTAAGCATGTTCGGGATAAAACGGCTTTAAGTTTTGTCTAAACACTACAAATTCAACCCGAGCTCTGACAATTAGTCAAGTGCACTGGATTGTCACACATTATGACCATAGAAACAGCAACAAAGCTGTTTACTTCTTCGAATCAAAGTTTTCTCTCAGTTTTAGCCTGTTTTCTCGGTTTAAACTTGTTTTGGGATAAAACGGTTTTGGTGTTGTCGAAACACTCCAAATTCATCCCGAACTCTTACAATTAGTCAAATGCATTGGAATGTCACACATTCTGATCCTAGAAACAGTAAAAACGCTGTTACTATTTAGAATCAATGTTTTCTCGGTTTAGGCTGTTTCGGGACAAGATGGGTAAAAGTGGTGTCTAAACACTCAAAATTCAACCCGAACTCTTAAAATTAGTCAAATGAATTGGATTCTTACATATTTTAACCCCAGACAGGGTAACATATTTTTTTACTGCTTTGAATCAATGTTTTCCCTCGATTTTAGCCTGTTTTCTCGGTTTAAGCGAGTTTGGGATAAAACGGATTTAAGTGTTGTCTAAACACTCCAAATTCATCCTTAGTTCCTCGAATCAATGTTTTCTCTCGATTTTAGCCTGTTTTCTCGGTTTAAGCGAGTTTTGGATCAAACGGGTTTAAGTGTTGTCTAAACACTCCAAATTCGTCCCGAGTTCCTACAATTAGTCAAATGCATCGGATTTTTACATATATTGACCCTAGAAAGAGTAATATAGCTGTTTACTGCTTCGAATCAATGTTTTCTCTCGGTTTTAGCCTGTTTTCTCGGTTTAAGCTTGTTTTGGGATAAAACGGGTTTGAGTGTTGTCTAAACACTCCAAATTCATCCCGAACTCTTACAATTAGTCAAATGCATTGGATTGTCATACATTACTCTAGAAACAGCAACAAAGCTGTTTACTGCTTCGAAGCAATGTTTTCTCGGTTTTAGCCTCTTTCAGGACAAAATGGGTAAAACTGGTATCTAAACACTCCAAATTCAACCCGAACTCATATAATTAATCAAATGCATTAGATTGTTTCTTATTTTGACCCTAGAAACAGTAACAAAGCTGTTTACTGATCCAAATGAATGTTTTCTCGGTTTTAGCCTGTTTCAGGACAAAAAGGGTAAAAGTGGTGTCTAAACACTACAAATTCAACCCGAGCTCTTACAATTAGTCAAATGCACTGAATGGTCACACATTCTGACCATAGAAACAGTAACAAAGCTGTTTACTTCTTCGAATCAATGTTTTCTCGGTTTAAGCTTGTTTTGGGATAAAACGGGTTTAAGTGTTGTCTAAACACTGCAAATTTAACAGGAACTCTTATAATTAGTCAAATGCATTGGATTGTTTCATATTTTAACCCTAGACAGGGTAACATATCTTTTTACTGTCTCGAATCAATGTTTTCTCTCGATTTTAGCCTGTTTTCTCGGTTTAAGCGAGTTTGGGATAAAACGGGTTTAAGTGCTGTCTAAACACTCCAAATTCATCCTTAGTTGCTCGAATCAATGTTTTCTCTCGATTTTAGCCTGTTTTCTCGGTTTAAGCAAGTTTTGGATAAAACGGGTTTAAGTGTTGTCTAAACACTCCAAATTCGTCCCGAGCTCCTACAATTAGTCAAATGCATTGGATTGTCACACATGTTCACCCTAGAAAACGTAAAAACGCTGTTTACTGCTTCGAATCAATGTTTTCTCTTGGTTTTAGCATGTTTCGGGACAAAATAGGTAAAAGTGGTCTCTAAACACTCCAAATTCAACCGGAACTCTTATAATTAGTCGAATGCATTGGATTTTTACATATTTTGACCATATAAAGAGTAACATAGCTGTTTATTGCTTCGAATCAATGTTTCTCTCAGTTTTAGGCTGTTTTCTCGGTTTAAGCATGTTCGGGATAAAACGGCTTTAAGTTTTGTCTAAACACTACAAATTCAACCCGAGCTCTGACAATTAGTCAAGTGCACTGGATTGTCACACATTATGACCATAGAAACAGTAACAAAGCTGTTTACTTCTTCGAATCAAAGTTTTCTCTCAGTTTTAGCCTGTTTTCTCGGTTTAAACTTGTTTTGGGATAAAACGGTTTTGGTGTTGTCTAAACACTCCAAATTCATCCCGAACTCTTACAATTAGTCAAATGCATTGGAATGTCACACATTCTGATCCTAGAAACAGTAACAACGCTGTTACTATTTAGAATCAATGTTTTCTCGGTTTAGGCTGTTTCGGGACAAAATGGGTAAAAGTGGTGTCTAAACACTCAAAATTCAACCCGAACTCTTAAAATTAGTCAAATGAATTGGATTCTTACATATTTTAACCCTAGACAGGGTAACATATTTTTTTACTGCTTTGAATCAATGTTTTCCCTCGATTTTAGCCTGTTTTCTCGGTTTAAGCGAGTTTGGGATAAAACGGATTTAAGTGTTGTCTAAACACTCCAAATTCATCCTTAGTTCCTCGAATCAATGTTTTTTCTCGATTTTAGCCTGTTTTCTCGGTTTAAGCGAGTTTTGGATCAAACGGGTTTAAGTGTTGTCTAAACACTCCAAATTCGTCCCGAGTTCCTACAATTAGTCAAATGCATCGGATTTTTACATATATTGACCCTAGAAAGAGTAATATAGCTGTTTACTGCTTCGAATCAATGTTTTCTCTCGGTTTTAGCCTGTTTTCTCGGTTTAAGCTTGTTTTGGGATAAAACGGGTTTGAGTGTTGTGTAAACACTCCAAATTCATCCCGAACTATTACAATTAGTCAAATGCATTGGATTGTCATACATTACCCTAGAAACAGTAACAAAGCTGTTTACTGCTTCGAAATGGGTAAAAGTGGTGTCTAAACACTCCAAATTCACCCCGAACTCTTATAATTAGTCAAATACATTGGATTGTTACATATTTTGACCCTATAAAGAGTAACGTAGCTGATGTTCAGATATTTTACCTTGTTTTCCCTTAGTTTATTCACAACTTTTGCATCTTTTGCTATCCATTTAGGCCATTATTGTGTAGCTTTAGGACTAATCATGCATTAGAGTATAGTTGCATTGCATTTGCATCTTTTCATGCATAAACTGGTGATTTTGGAGCTTAAGGGGCATGGAAGCAATGCTGAGGAGAAGTGAAGCAATCATGAGGAGAAAACAAGAGAGTTAAGGCTGAAGAATCAAGGTCCAGAGTCCAACTCGACCGCACACTCGACCAGACACTCGACCCTGTGCTGAGAAGGACTCGACCGAGTGGAGAATGCACGATAGAAGCCAGCTCGACCAGCCACTCGACCGAGCACTGGTCGAGTTGACCGAGCCGTTGACTGCTTTGACTTTTTGTATTTGCACTTTTATTTTATAGATCTTGTACTTCTTTTAAAAGGAGAAAAACAAAGGATTCTTGGATTTTGTTGGTTCCATAACTTTAAAGATATTAAGAATTCGTGTTTGATTCCTTCTTCAATATTGTAGATCTTTGCTTTATCTATCTAATCATGCAAGTTTCATCATTTTATGGGTTTATGACTTTGATGTTCATCATGTGTTCTTGTGAGTAATTGCTTAGGATCTTGAGGATGGGTTAGGCTGGGCTGTGTTTGTGGTTTGTTTGATTTGGTCAAGCTTGATTGTTGTAGATCTCTTCTAGGCTAGATGTTCTTAATGCTGATCCTATATCTGAGAGGGTAGGATCTGATTTCAAGCCTCTTAGCATCACACCAATGTCTAAGGAGCATAGATAAGGCTAGATCTAAAGATTATCATTAGGCTTGCTAAGAGATTAGAAGTCTTGTTTGATTTTTGACATATTGCTTAATGCCTGCTTGTGTAGATTCTTTACTTTGTGAGAACAAGTCTAGAGATGCATGAGTTTGATTGTTTCTTGCCATGAGAGTGGATTAAACATGTCTTAGAAATATATGTCTAGAGATTAGCTCAAGTTGTTTGAGATTTGTTGACCAAGTTAGATGACCTCAATCATAGTCCAGCCCATGAATCCCTCCTCAAGACCTTCCTTGTTTATTGATTTCTCAGCTTAAATCCTGTTGTTTGATTCGTTTTGGTATTGCTCTGTTTTTCTTGTGTTGCTCTGTTTTGCGTATTTGTCCAGCTCGACCCTGCACTCGATCAACACTCGATCGAGTGCTTGCTCGAGTTCCAACCCAGAACTTGTGTTTATGATTTGTGTTTGTCCTGTCTCACCCTAGTTGCATTTCTGTTGCATTCATTTAGTATCCTGTTCATTACTTACCTTGCATTAGTTCAATACTTGCATTTCCATAGTTTCTATTTCTTTTTGTCATAATCACTCTGTTCCATTTGCATTTACCTCCTAGTTCTTGTAGTTTTACTTTCTGCACTTTCCATTTCATCATAGGGTTGTTAGTGACAAACAACCTTTACATCTGGCTTGACTTAGACTCATATGCACATCTTGATTGTTCACAAACACTCAGATTGGATTGACACCTCTTATACTACAATTGCATAAGGGGAATTGAAACACCCTGACATCCATTCATTCATAAGTCATCATTCCATACATCATTCAACCACCACACCACAAAAATAGTCAGTTTCAATTTGGCGCCATTGCCCATTTGAGTTTGTTTTGTGACATTTAGGATCATTATTAGTCTAAGATTAAGTTCGTTTAAACACTTGTGAAGTTACTGAACTCGAATCTTCCTTTGCTTGGCTGTCTTGAGTTTCAGGTACCTACTCGACCACCCACTCGACCGAGCTGTGATCGAGCACTTGATCGAGCCAGAAGTCGGATCCAAATAGTCATTACTTCCCAGTCGACTCGACCACCCACTCGAGCATGCGCTCGACCGTGTACCTGTTCGAGTCTGTAGTCGAGTTTGTTGATGCACACAAGGTCAAAAGGCAAAGACAGTCTTCAAAGGCCTATTGACAACATCCACAGGCTACAAAAGGGTTTGAGACATAAGCAAAGATGAGTAGTTCAACAACAAGAAGAACAAGTAGTAATGGAGCAGCAAGATCACCATGATCATAGACCTAGACACATTGGTGCTGGGGATGCACCTAACACACACAACCAAAGAGCTGGTATTGTGCCTCCTGCTGTGGCAAATAATAATTATGAAATAAAGAGTGGATTAATCTCCATGATACAAGCCAACAAATTTCATGGGTTGCCAATGGAGGATCCTCTAGATCACCTTGATGAGTTTGACAGAATATGTGGACTCACAAAAATCAATGGAGTAAGTGAAGATGGCTTCAAGTTAAGGCTATTCCCATTTTCCCTTGGAGACAAAGCTCATCTATGGGAGAAGACTCTTCCTACTGGAGCTATAACCACATGGGATGCATGCAAGAAAGCTTTTCTGGCCAAGTTCTTCTCCAATGCAAGGACTGCTAGATTGAGGAATGAAATTTCTGGGTTTGCTCAAAGGAATAATGAGAGCTTTTGTGAAGCTTGAGAGAGGTTTAAAGGATTCCAAACTCAGTGTCCTCACCATGGCTTCAGCAATGAGTCCCTTCTAAGCACTTTGTATAGAGGAGTGCTTCCCAAGATAAGAATGCTTCTTGACACAGCTTCAAATGGCAACTTCCTCAACAAGAATGTGGAAGAAGGATGGGAATTGGTTGAGAAACTTGCTCAGTCAGATGGTAATTATAATGAAGATTATGATAGAACCATGAGGATCCCCTCCACTGATCAGGAGGACAAATACAAGCAGGATTTAAAGATGGTCAATGAGAAGCTTGACAAGATTCTCCTAAGCCAGTCAAAAACCATTCACTTCATTGGTGAAGAAGAAGCTCCAGTCCAGGAAGGAGATAGGGAGTTTGCTGAGTTGTGTTATATGCAGAACCAAGGAGGAGGATACAAAGGCTACAACCAAGGTGGAGGTTTCAAGCAGAACAACCTCTCTTATAGGAGCACCAATGTAGCCAACCCTCAAGACCAAGTCTATCCACCTCCTCAGCCTCAACAACAGCACAACTATGCACCAAAGCATCAACAACAAGTGTTCCAGCCCCAATTGTGTCCCCCACCAGGGTTTCAGACTAACCAAGGCCAGGAACAAGACCTAAGAGCAATGATACAACAACTGTTGATTGGGCAAACCAATGGGAAGATTGAGGCAGCAAACAGAATTGCTGAGCTGAACAAGAGGATAGATGATATTTACAGTGAACTCCATGCCAAGTTTGACACACTTACATCCAGGATTGTGACTATGGAGAATCACCAAGCTTCTGCCTCCACGCATGACCATCACAAGGGCACAACTATTGTGCAAACTACTGAATTTGCCAATGCTATCAATCTTCGCAGTGGAAGAGTCTTACCAACAGGACTAGGAGCAAATCCCAACACTGAGGGCAGTGGAATTCAGGAAGGGGAGGGTTTCCAACAAGAAGAAACTCAGGATGAAAACACCATTGAATTCGACGTACCACTCGACCACTCACTCGACCGAGTAGGTGGTCGAGTACCCGATCGAGCTGCTTCTCAGGAGAAAATCAATCTAGTTACCTCCAAGGAAAAAGAAGTCTGGTTCATTCCTCCTCCTTACAAGCCTCCACTACCTTTCCCAAGAAGATTTAAGAAACAGATGGTTGAAAAATACAAGGCATTGTTTGACAAACAAGTTAGAGAGATTGAGCTTAGGATGCCTCTAATAGATGCCTTTGTGATGATCCCTCCTTACCAAAAATTCTTGAAAGATGCTGTGATGGAAAGGATCAAAGAAGTTCAAGGGATGGTGATTCTCAGCCATGAGTGTAGTGCCATAATCCAAAAGCAAGTGAACCCTCAAAAGCTAAGAGATCCTGGTTCCTTTACTCTACCTTGCTCTATAGGACCCTTAACCTTCAATAGATGCCTTTGTGATTTGGGAGCCTCAGTTTGCCTAATGCCTCTATCAGTTGCTAAACGCCTAGGGTTTACAAGGTATAAGCCATGCAACATCTCCCTAATCTTAGCTGATAGATCAATAAGATTACCACATGGTGTTTTGGAAGATCTACCAGTTAGAGTTGGAGCAGTGGAAGTCCCAACAGACTTGGTAGTCTTGGAAATGGATGAAGAACCAAAAGATCCTTTGATCTTGGGGAGACCTTTCCTAGCTACAGCAGGAGCAATAATTGATGTGAGACAAGGGAAGATTGATCTCAACATGGGAGAAGACCTCAAAATGACATTTGACATTGTAGAGGCTATGAAGAAACCAACAATTGGAGGACAAGTCTTTTGGGTTGAAGAGTTGGACAAATTATCAGGAGAATTGATGGAAGAACTAGCAGAACAAGATCACCTTAGAACTGTTTTGACCAAAAGTGGAGAGGAAGGGTTTATCCATGAAGAAACTAAGGCCTATGAAGATATATTGGACTCCTGTGGAGAATCACACCATCCAGAGGTTTTTGAGGGGTTACCAGCATTAAGAGAGGAAGTCTGGTCAGTTCAAACAGCAAATACGGATAGCTCGACCACCCACTCGAGCATACACTCGACCGAGCGCCAACACTACTCGACCGAGTCCTCCACAAACGACTGGTCTGAACTGAATGCACCAAAAGTAGAGCTAAAACCTCTACCTTCTGGGCTAAGGTACGTCTTTTTAGGTGAGAACTCTACTTATCCTGTGATAGTAAATGCTAACTTGGGTAGGGAAGAGCTTGATTTGCTAGTTGTTGAGCTAAGGAAGTTTAGAAAAGCTATTGGTTATACTTTGGATGACATTAAAGGAATTTCACCTAGTCTCTGCATGCATAGAATCCACCTTGAAATTGAATCCTACTCTAGTATTGAACCCCAAAGAAGGCTTAATCCCAACCTAAAGGAAGTAGTCAAAAAGGAGATTCTAAAATTGCTTGGAGCTGGTGTGATCTATCCTATTTCTGATAGTACTTGGGTCTCACCAGTCCACTGTGTCCCTAAAAAAGGAGGAATCACTGTAGTAAAGAATGATTGTGATGAGTTAATTCCTACTAGAACCATAACAGGACATAGAATGTGCATTGACTATAGGAAGCTTAATTCTGCTACTAGGAAAGATCATTTTCCTCTTCCATTTATTGATCAAATGTTGGAAAGATTAGCCAATCATACCCATTACTATTTCTTGGATGGATATTCTGGATTTTTCCAAATTCCTATTCATCCCAATGATCAAGAGAAGACAACATTCACATGTCCATATGGTACATTTGCATATAGGAGGATGCCATTTGGATTATGTAATGCTCCAGCTACCTTTCAAAGGTGCATGATGTCAATCTTCTCTGATCTTATTGAGGATGTGGTTGAAGTTTTTACGGATGACTTCTCTGTCTATGGAGATTCCTTTTCTTCTTGTCTTACTAATCTATGCAGAGTTTTAAAGAGATGTGAGGAGACAAATCTAGTCTTGAATTGGGAAAAGTGTCACTTCATGGTAGAAGAAGGGATAGTTCTTGGTCATAAGATTTCAGAGAAGGGCATTGAGGTTGACAAAGCAAAAATTGAAGTCATGGTTCAACTTCAACCACCAAAAACAGTCAAGGACATAAGAAGCTTTCTTGGTTCATCAAGGATTTCTCAAAGATAGCTAGGCCATTGACAAGGCTGCTTTGCAAGGAGACTGAGTTCGACTTTGATGAAGATTGCTTGAAGGCTTTCAAGGAGATCAAGGCTGCTTTGATATCAGCCCCAATAGTCCAAGCTCCAAACTGGGATCTTCCATTTGAGATTATGTGTGATGCTTCAGATTTTGCAGTAGGAGCAGTTCTGGGACAGAGGAAAGATAAGAAACTGCATGTTATTCACTATGCAAGCAAGACCTTGGATGAAACTCAAGGAAGATATTCAACAACAGAGAAAGAGCTTCTAGCAATGGTCTTTGCCTTTGAAAAATTCAGAAGTTACTTAGTAGGGTCCAAAGTAATTGTGTACACCGATCATGCTGCTTTGAGGCACATCTACTCAAAGAAGGACACCAAACCAAGGTTGTTAAGATGAATTCTGCTTCTCCAAGAGTTTGACATGGAAATAGTTGATAAGAAAGGGATAGAGAATGGAGTAGCTGATCATTTGTCCAGAATGAGGATAGAGGAGGAGATTCCAATCGATGATTCAATGCCTGAGGAGAAGCTGATGTAAATAGGGACAACTCAGCCTCCAACTCGACCGCCTACTCGAGCATGCACTCAGCCGAGTATGTTTGGGCACACGATCGAGCAGGATGAGATGGAGGAGTGGATGGCACTTGAAAGTGAAGATCTACCTTGGTATGCTGACATAGTCAATTACAAGGTGTGTGAAGAAGTCCCGGCAGATATGGACCCTTATAAGAAGAAAAAGCTCCTCAAGGACATCAATGGGTACTATTGGGATGAACCTTACTTATACAAAAAGGGATCAGATGGGTTGTTTAGAAGGTGCATAGCAGAAAATGAAGTTGAAGGAGTGCTAGGGCATTGTCATGGTTCTACTTATGGAGGCCATTTTGCAACTTTCAAGACTGCCCAGAAAGTCTTACAAGTTGGTCTATGGTGGCCTACACTATTCAAGGACACTTACAAGTTCATCACAAAGTGTGATGCTTGCCAAAGAATGGGAAATATCACAAGAAGGAATGAGATGCCCCAAAACCCAATTCTTGAAGTTGAGATATTTGATGTGTGAGGAATTGATTTCATGGGACCTTCAAATGGGAATGTCTACATATTAGTGGCAGTGGACTATGTCTCCAAGTGGGTAGAGGCTATTGCCAGCCCTACTAATGATCACAAAGTGGTACTTAAACTTTTTAAGACCATAATCTTCCCAAGGTGTGGAATTCAAGAGCTGTGATTAGTGATGGAGGAACACACTTCATCAACAAGATCTTTGAAGGAATGCTAAGGAAGTATGGAGTTAAGCACAAGGTGTCTACAGCCTACCACCCCCAAACAAGTGGACAAGTTGAAGTGTCAAACAAACAAATCAAGGCCATTCTATCAAGAATAGTAGGAGCAACAAGAAAGGATTGGTCTAGTAAACTTGATGAAACACTTTGGGCCTATAGAACAGCTTTCAAGACACCTATAGGAAGAACCCCATTCCAACTGGTTTATGGCAAGTCTTGCCATCTCCCAGTTGAAGTTGAGTACAAATCCCTATGGGCAATCAAACTTTTGAACTTGGATCTAGAGACAGCACAAGCTAAGAGAAGCCTTGAATTGCATGAGCTTGAGGAAATCAGATTGGAAGCTTATGAAAACTCCAAAATCTACAAGGAAAGAACTAAAGCCTTCCATGATAAGAAGATTCTCATCAAAGACTTACAGGCTGGAGACCAAGCTTTGCTTTACAATTCAAGACTCAAGTTATTCCCTGGGAAGTTGAAAAGTAGATGGGGAGGCCCTTTTGAGATAAAGGAGATCCTACCATTTGGGGCTGCCACACTTCTCAACAAGGATGGTAGTGAGTTCACAGTCAATGGTCAAAGAGTTAAGAAGTATTTGGGAGAAAAGGAAACACCTGAGAAGTGCACAATGCTTCTCCAGGATGCTCCTCAAGCCTAAAAAGGCATCAAGGGTCAAGCTTAGTGACTTTAAACAAGCTCACTAGGGAGGAAGTCCCTAAGGTATCCATGTACATATTGTTTAAGGTTTTTGGTATTTTGATTTTTGTTTTGGTATTTTCATGATCATGGAAGCAAGGGAGACCAGATAGAAGAGGAAAAGAAGACTTGTGGTCCAGCTCGACCCCCCACTCGGACATGCACTCGACCGAGTCACGGTCGATCGCTGTCGTCGAGCTGCCCCAATCTCCATCTCCAAGTCACCAGCAAGACCCCAACTACTCCTATGACAGCATGCAAGAGGATTTGGACAACTACTTCCACAATCCCTAAGGTACCACTATCACCTTCACTTGTAAATATCATTGCATTTCATATTGTGTTTTGTGATTTGTTTTTAATCTTGCATCCTCAATCAAATTTCTTTCACACAGAGGACTGTGTGATTTAAGTTTGGGGGAGGGTTTGAGATATCATTTGACATTGTGTTTTGTGATTCTTATTTCAAATTTTTAGCATCATCATGTTAGTATTTGCATATCATCTAAGGCATAGAAAAACCCTAAAAATTTGAAATTCTTTGAAAAAATCTTTATTAAAAAAAAAAGAGTGTTCATGTAGTTTGCATTGCATATTAGGATCTTGTTTAGTATGTTTCATGTAGGATTGTATAGTATTTGCATTAGGGATCTATGATGAGTATTCCCTTGTTAGCTTGTTTATTCACTAGACTAGGATCAATGCCCAAGTTAATAGTACTTTGATGCTAGTTGAGTGGTTAGAAGAATAAGATTGAACCAAGCCTTGAATTCCTACATTGCATTTGGTCTAAATTGAAGCATGTTGAGATTTGAAACCATTTCCTATTTATAAGAACCTAATATTGACTTTCAATTATCAATGTGTGCATTGCTTTAAACTCATGGATACCATATACATATTTGGATCATCTTCTTCCTTTTTACCACTCTTGTTTATCCAAGTAGCTGATTTCCTCATTAAGAATCAGTTCCCCTACCCCTAAACCAAACCTTCTCTCAAGCCATGTTTATTCTTGTGTGTGTGAGGCCTATTTTTGGGATTGAGCTTGGTAGAAAGTGTTAGGTTTGAACTGACAAGAGTAAAGCCTTGTGTAGTTCTAGTTTGCATTTTTCAAACTAGATAGGACTAGGTGGTTCACTTGTTGGGTTTGGGACTTGGCTGTTATGAAAAGAAAAGAGGAAAAAGAGAAAGAAAAGAGGGTAGAGTCTTTAAGAGGAGAATGTGTTTAAGTAAAAGTCTAGTGAAAGGATGGGAAGTAAAAAATGTTGAGAATGGTTCTAATTAAAGAAAAGAAAAGAAAGAAAAGGAAAGTCTAGCAAAATGCTTATATGTCTTAAGAATAAGAAGAAAAGAGAACCATAGCAAATAAGTAAGAATCCCCCATCCCACTAGAAAGATCAAATAAGAAACATCTCCTAAGACTTGAAAACCAAAAGAGAAAAGGGTGAAAAAGAAAAGAAGAAGTTAAAGGGTAGAACTAGGATCATTTGGGTTTAGATTGCTAGGATAAAACACTTTGGGAGCCTTTGGGTAGACAAGGTTTTATTCTTGTATGTGTCTAGGTGTTCTTACCTTTAGCATTCTTCTAAAGCTCAATCCATTTTCATGAGAGAACCTTGGTATTGATAAGCCCTACTCTAAAAAGAGACCATCATTGTCTCAAAGCCTTTATTTCCAAGCCAAATGAGTTTAAGCATTGCATAGAATTGATTCATGTTCTTGATTAATGAATGTTAAAGGAAATGGTTGATTTGAATGCATGTGGATGTCTAAGGCTCAAATCAATAAAGGTTGTGATATGCTTGTCTAAAGTCTTTAAGTATAGCTCATTCAACTTGCATCATAGTACTAGTAACTTGGACATTGATTCTAAATAGTCTATTTGCAAGCTTTAGGAGCTGAGATCCCACTTTCAAACCTCACCTACCTTCTTTTGTCTTGATTATTTGCTTGAGGGCAAGCAAAGACTAAGTTTGGGGGTGTTGATGTTCATATATTTTACCTTGTTTTCCCTTAGTTTATTCACAATTTTTGCATCTTTTGCTATCCATTTAGGCCATTATTGTGTAGCTTTAGGACTAATCATGCATTAGAGTATAGTTGCATTGCATTTGCATCTTTTCATGCATAAACAGGTGATTTTGGAGCTTAAGGGGCATGGAAGCAATGCTGAGAAGAAGTGAAGCAATCATGAGGAGAAAAAAAAAGAGAGTTAAGGCTGAAGAATCAAGGTCCAGAGTCCAACTCGACCGCACACTCGACCAGACACTCGACCGTGTGCTGAGAAGGACTCGACCGAGTGGAGAATGCACGAGAGAAGCCAGCTCGACCAGCCACTCGACCGAGCCGTTGACTGCTTTGACTTTTTGTATTTTTAGGGCTTCCACCTCATCTCCTATATAAGGCCCTTTTGCACTTTTATTTTATAGATCTTGTACTTCTTTTAAAAGGAGAAAAACAAAGGATTCTTGGATTTTGTTGGTTCCATAACTTTCAAGATTTTAAGAATTCGTGTTTGATTCCTTCTTCAATATTGTAGATCTTTGCTTTATCTATCTAATCATGCAAGTTTCATCATTTTCTGGGTTTATGACTTTGCTGTTCATCATGTGTTCTTGTGAGTAGTTGCTTAGGATCTTGAGGATGGGTTAGGCTGGGCTGTGTTTGTGGTTTGTTTGATTTGGTCAAGCTTGATTGTTGTAGATCTCTTCTAGGCTAGATGTTCTTAATGCTGATCCTATATCTGAGAGGGTAGGATCTGATTTCAAGCCTCTTAGCATCACACCAATGTCTAAGGAGCATAGATAAGGCTAGATCTAGAGATTATCATTACGCTTGCTAAGAGATTAGAAGTCTTGTTTGATTTTTGACATATTGCTTAATGTCTGCTTGTGTAGATTCTTTACTTTGTGAGAACAAGTCTAGAGATGCATGAGTTTGATTGTTTCTTGCCATGAGAGTGGATTAAACATGTCTTAGAAATATATGTCTAGAGATTAGCTCAAGTTGTTTGAGATTTGTTGACCAAGTTAGATGACCTCAATCATAGTCCAGCCCATGAATCCCTCCTCAAGACCTTCCTTGTTTATTGATTTCTCAGCTTAAATCCTGTTGTTTGATTCGTTTTGGTATTGCTCTGTTTTTCTTGTGTTGCTCTGTTTTGCGTATTTGTCCAGCTCGACCCTGCACTCGATCAGCACTCGATCGAGTGCTTGCTCGAGTTCCAACCCAGAACTTGTGTTTATGATTTGTGTTTGTCCTGTCTCACCCTAGTTGCATTTCTGTTGCATTCATTTAGTATCCTGTTCATTACTTACCTTGCATTAGTTCAATACTTGCATTTCCATAGTTTCTATTTCTGTTTGTCATAATCACTCTGTTCCATTTGCATTTACCTCCTAGTTCTTGTAGTCAAATGCATTGAATGGTCACACATTCTGACCATAGAAACAGCAACAAAGTTGTTTACTGGTTCGAATCAATGTTTTCTTGGTTTTAGCCTCTTTCTCGACAAAATGGGTAAAAGTGGTGCTAAACACTCCAAATTCAACCCGACCTCTTATAATTAGTCAAATGCATTGGATTGTTACATATTTTTACCCTAGAAAGAGTAACATAGCTGTTTACTGCTTCGAATCACTGTTTTCTCTCGATTTTAGCCTGTTTTCTCGGTTTAAGCTTGTTTTGGGATAAAATGGGTTTAAGTGTTGTCTTAACACTCCAAATTCATCCCGAACTCTTACAATTTGTCAAATGCGTTGGATTGTCACATGTTCTGACCCTAGAAACAGTAACAAAGCTGTTTACTGATTCAAATGAATGTTTTCTCGGTTTTAGCCTGTTTCAGGACAAAAAGGGTAAAAGTGGTGTCTAAACACTCCAAATTCAACCCGAACTCTTATAATTAGTTAAATGCATTGAATTTTTACATATTTTGACCCTATAAAGAGCAACATAGCTGTTTATTGCTTCGAATCAATGTTTCTCTCAGTTTTAGGCTGTTTTCTCGGTTTAAGCCTGTTCGGGATAAAACGGTTTTAAGTTTTGTCTAAACACTACAAATTCAACCCGAGCTCTGACAATTAGTCAAGTGCATTGGATTGTCACACATTATGACCATAGAAACAGTAACAAAGCTGTTTACTTCTTCGAATCAATGTTTTCTCTCGGTTTTAGCCTGTTTTCTCGGTTTAAACTTGTTTTGGGATAAAACGGTTTAGGTGTTGTCTAAACACTCCAAATTCATCCCGAACTCTTACAATTAGTCAAATGCATTGGAATGTCACACATTCTGATCCTAGAAACAGTAACAACGCTGTTTACTTTTTAGAATTAATGTTTTCTCGGTTTAGGCTGTTTCGGGACAAAATATTGATTAGGATATCATCGAGTGTGATCGGTCGTGTCCGTACGGTCATATATTGGGACATGTCCGTACGGTTATGTGTTGGGCAGTCCGTACGTGTAAGAAGGCCGAGCACCAACGATGGGAATATAGGGCTGGTTTGGCTTTACAAAGGCCCAAATAGAAGAGAAGGATAGAGAAGACATCAAGTGGGAAGCTTGTAGCCGTTAGGAGTCACATGTTTCCTTAAGGGAAACCTCGAGATGTCACTATCACCATAGGGACTCACCCTCTCTCTCTCTTTGTGTCGTTATCAAGCTTGTAAAGGAAGTTGCCCTAGTCTTACATTCTATTTAAGGCACCTAGCCGACATTGTAGATGAACTATTCTAATAGAATACCATTTTGCTTCCTTTATTCTCTTTGTTCATAACTTTATCTTCTCTTCTTACCACACTCAACACTTAAACTACTCACATTCCGCTTAAACTAACATGGTATCAGAGCAAGTTCTTCGATCCACCACTCTCTAAACTCACTCTTTCTACTTACTTACCAATCTCTACTTCTAGTTACTCTCTTTAAACCCTTTCTCACCATGGAAACTGCAAAACCGGTCGTTACTCCGGTGGTTCTCAAGGGTGCAAACTATTTATTGTGGAAAAGAACCACAAAGACCGCTCTTAGTGGCCGGGGACTCTGGATCCATGTTGAAACCGACCAACTCCCCAAGAAAGCCAACAAAGGAGACGGTAAAGAAGAAACAGAAGAAGACAAGGAGGCTGAGCTCGAAAAGGAAGCCAAATGGTTCCAGGAAGATCAGACCGTGCTTGCCATTCTTCAAAACTCGCTTGACGCGCCCATCTTAGAAGCCTACTCCTACTGTGAGACGGCCAAGGAGCTATGGGACACGCTGGCGAATGTGTACGGGAACATAACCAATTTAACCCGTGTGTTTGAAGTCAAGAAGGCCACTAACTGCTTGCACCAAGAGGACTTGGAGTTTACCAAGCACTTTGGGAAGTTTAGGTCCCTATGGGCCGAACTTGAGATGCTCCGGCCAAGCACTATAGATCCGGCTATTCTGAATGAGAGGAAGGAGCAAGATAAAGTCTTCGGCCTGCTGCTAACCCTGAATCATGCCTTCAATGACCTCATTAAGCACATACTTCGCGGTGACAAGCTGCCTACCCTTGATGATGTGTGTGCCCAAGTTCAAAAGGAACAAGGCTCCCTTGGTCTCTTCAGTGGTAAAGAGGAACTCGTCATGGCCAACAAAGGGATATACAAGCACGAAGAAAGGAAGACGGCTGTATGCGACCACTGCAAGAAGAAAGGCCATGTGAAGGATAAGTGTTGGATCCTCCACCCTCATCTCAAACCAGCCAAGTTTAAGGCTAACATGTCGCGGGAAGGTACAAGCGGCCAAGGAGCCGAAGCCGCAAACCAAGGAGGGGCAACGGCCATGATAGCCTCCTATGGAGACTTGGTGAGGAAGTCTGACTTGGAGGCCCTTATCAAGTCCATTGCTGCACTCAAAGAATCCGGTACCACCTTCTTTGCTTCTAAACCTAGTAAAATGCTTGTTGTTGATTCAGGGGCTTCTCATCATATGATTAGTAACCCAAGTCTACTAGACAATATAGAACCAGCACTAGGTGATGTGGTCATTGCTAATGGGGATCGAGTTCCGGTTAAGGGTATTGGTAACTTGAAATTGTTTAAACAGAACTCTAAAGCGTTTTACATGCCCACATTTACTTCAAATCTCTTATCAGTGAAGAAAGTAACCCATGATTTGAATTGTTATACTGTTTTTGGCCCTAATAGTGTCCATTTTCAGGATATTAAGACCGGACAGATACTTGGGGAAGGAGATGGAACCGGAGATCTTTATCTCTTAGAGAAAACATCACAAAGTTCCTCTAACCCGATTTCGTTTACTTCTTGTCTCCCATCTAATAATGCTAATGCACTGTGGCATGCTAGGATAGGCCACCCTCATTCTCGCGCTCTTGAGTTATTATTACCTAATGTCTCCTTTAGTAGTTCTAGCTGTGAGTCATGTATCCTTGGAAAACATTGTAGAACTGTTTTTCCAAAATCTTCTACCATTTATGAAAATTGCTTTGATTTGGTTCATTCAGATGTGTGGACATGACCATGCTTATCTAGAGACAATAACAAGTATTTTGTGACATTTATTGATGAAAAATCAAAATATACTTGGATAACACTTTTACCTTCTAAAGACCGGGTGTATGATGCTTTTATAAACTTTCAAAACTATGTCACTAATCACTTTAATGCCAAGATCAAAGTGCTTAGGTCTGATAATGGAGGGGAATACACTAGTCACAAACTCAAAGAACACCTATCTAGGCATGGCATAATTCAACAAACCAGTTGTCCTTACACTCCTCAACAAAACGGTGTGGCGGAAAGGAAGAACCGACATCTTATGGAGATGGCCAGATCGATGATGTTTCACATGAATGTTCCCAAGAGATTTTGGGGGGATGCAGTCATGACAGCCTGCTACCTTATCAACCGGACGCCAACAAAAATCCTAAGCGATCTAACTCCTTTTGAAGTACTTACTAAGAATAAACCATCACTAGATCACTTACGAGTGTTCGGCTGTGTGTGTTTTGTTTTCATACCAGGGGAACAAAGGAGTAAGCTCGATGCAAAGAGTACCAAAAGTATGTTCATTGGATACTCAACAACACAAAAGGGCTACAAATGTTATGAACCGGTCCATGGTCGCATGTATGTGTCTCGGGACGTCAAGTTCATGGAGGGTCAAGGATACTATGAGACGAAGGATTGGAACAGCCTCAAAGATCTCTCACACTCAACCACAGACCGGGCCACCAACCTCCGCTTCCTTCTTGACCACTTAGGCGTCACAAAGCAAACACACACAGAGGCGCCCAACACGGCTCGAACCTTAGATGAGTCTACGGACCCACCAGTGTCTCATGAACACCGATCAGAGGACACTGGTGTTGAGCTGCGTGAGCATCTACCCGGAGGAGACTTGACACTACCGGATGACACCGATGGGGTGGAGGTAGACCCTACAGCCCCATCCTCTTCAGAACCAGTGTCCTTTCCACAACCACTCCGGCGGAGTGCCCGTCTCAAGTTTCATCCGTCTACCTGGAAGAACAAGCGTGTGTACTATAATAATCAAGCAGTGGCTCACCCAATTCAGGCCGTATGTTCACTTGCCCTGTTGCCTCCCGACCATGCCGCATTTCTTGGGGCCATTGATGCACACTATATTCCCCAAACATACGATGAGGCCAAAGATCACAAAGTATGGCTCGATGCAGTGGCGGATGAGACCGGTGCTATGGTTCAGAACCACACTTGGGACGAGGCCGACTTACCTGTAGGGAAGAAAGCGGTCAGCTCCAAGTGGGTCTTCACCATTAAGTACCTGAGCACTGGCACGATCGAACGGTATAAAGCCCGTCTTGTGGCCCGTGGCTTCACCCAAACCTATGGCACCGATTACACGGACACTTTCGCTCCGGTGGCCAAGCTCCACACCGTTCGGGTCGTTCTCTCCGTGGCCACTAACTTATCATGGGATCTATGGCAGATGGACGTCAAGAATGCTTTCCTACAGCGGGAGCTTGAGGAAGAGGTGTACATGCATCCTCCACCGGGGTTAGAGACCATGGTTGCACCGGGCAAGGTGCTCTGACTTCGCAAGGCCATTTATGGCCTCAAGCAGTCCCCTCGGGCCTGGTACCATAAACTGGGTTCTACTCTCAAACTTCAAGGATTCAAACGTTCTGAAGCCGATCACACCTTGTTTACTCGTAGCTCCAGCGCTGGACTTGTGGTGGTCCTGATCTATGTTGATGACCTCATTATCTCTGGTGATGACAAGGAGGGCGTCCAGGCCACCAAGGCCTCTCTCCACTCAGCTTTTGACATTAAGGACCTGGGTGCCCTTTGCTACTTCCTTGACATTGAGATCTGTCGCTCGTCCGAAGGTCTCTTCCTTTCTCAACGGAAGTACACTCTTGATCTCTTAGCCGAGACTGGTCGGATTGGTGCCAAACCGGCTCTAACCCCATTGGATGAGGGCTACCAGGCCAAGCGAAAGGGGGAGAGTCTTAGGGCCAAGGAGGGATTACCAAGAGAGCATATAGATGAGCCATATGAGGACGTCATGAGATACCGTAGGCTTGTAGGCAAATTATTATACCTTACCATCACAAGACCCGACATATGCTATGCAGTGAACCAGGTTAGCCAATACATGAAAGCCCCAACCAAGTATCACTGGAGTATGGTGGAGAGGATCCTAAGTTATCTCAAGGGAAGCCCGGGGCAGGGCATTTGGATGGGCAAGAATTCAAACACCGAATTGGTAGGTTACTGCGACGCTGATTATGCTGGGGACACTTTGGATAGGAGATCAACGACTGGATACTGCACATTCGTTGGGGGAAACTTGGTCACATGGAAGTCCAAGAAACAGAAAGTGGTCTCATGTTCTAGTGCCGAAGCTGAGTATAGAGCAATGAGGAAGCTGACGAATGAACTAACTTGGTTGAAGGCCCTTCTCAAGGATCTTGGTGTGGATACAAAGAAACCAATCACCGTCCATTGTGATAATGAAGCTGCAATCCATATTGCTACTAATTCAGTTTTTCAGGACAGAACCAAACACATTGAGGTTGATTGTCACAAGGTTAGAGAAAAGATAGAAGAAGGGGTCATCTTACCATGTCACACTCGAAGTCAAGACCAACTGGCAGATATATTCACTAAAGCTGCATGTTCCAAGGTTTGTGAACACATTTATAGCAAACTTGGGCTTGTAGACATCACACACCCTTGATCATCTCCTCTAATCCATGGACATCACACTCTTTTTCCCTTGACATAGTTTTATCCCATGAGGTTTTCTATTACAAGGTTTTTAATGAGGTGATACTTCATGGGTTCCAAGCTCAGTCATTTCATGTGACTAAGCTTGAGGGGGAGTATTGATTAGGATATCATCGAGTGTGATCGGTCGTGTTCGTACGGTCATATATTGGGACGTGTCCGTACGGTTATGTGTTGGGCAGTCCGTACGTGTAAGAAGGCCGAGCACCAACGATGGGAATAAAGGGCTGGTTTGGCTTTACAAAGGCCCCAATAGAAGAGAAGGATCGAGAAGACATCAAGTGGGAAGCTTGTAGCCGTTAGGAGTCACATGTTTCCTTAAGGGAAACCTCGAGATGTCACTATCACCATAGGGACTCACCCTCTCTCTCTCTTTGTGTCGTTATCAAGCTTGTAAAGGAAGTTGCCCTAGTCTTACATTCTATTTAAGGCACCTAGCCGACATTGTAGATGAACTATTCTAATAGAATATCATTTTGCTTCCTTTATTCTCTTTGTTCATCACTTTATCTTCTCTTCTTACCACACTCAACACTTAAACTACTCACATTCCGCTTAAACTAACACAAAATGGGTAAAAGTGGTGTCTAAACACTCAAAATTCAACCCGAACTCTTATAATTACTCAAATGAATTGGATTCTTACATATTTTAACCCTAGACAGGGTAACATATTTTTTTGCTGCTTTGAATCAATGTTTTCCCTTGATTTTAGCCTGTTTTCTCGGTTTAAGCGAGTTTGGGATAAAACGGGTTTAAGTGCTGTCTAAACACTCCAAATTCATCCTTAGTTCCTCGAATCAATGTTTTCTCTCGATTTTAGCCTGTTTTCTCGGTTTAAGGGAGTTTTAGATCAAACGGGTTTAAGTGTTGTCTAAACACTCCAAATTCATCCCGAACTATTTTAATTAGTCAAATGCATTGGATTGTCACACGTTCTGACCCTAGAAACAGTAACAAAGCTGTTTACTGATTCAAATCAATGTTTTCTCGGTTTTAGCCTGTTTCACGACAAAATGGGTAACAGTGGTGTCTAAACACTCCAAATTCAACCCGAACTCTTATAATTAGTCAAATGCATTGGATTTTTACATATTTTGACCCTAGAAAGAGTAACATAGCTGTTTACTTCTTCGAATCAATGTCTCTCTCGGTTTTAACCTGTTTACTCGGTTTAACCTTGTTTTGGGATAAAACGGGTTTAAGTGTTGTCTCAACACTCCAAATTCATCCCGATCTCTTACAATTAGTCAAATGGATTGGATTGTCACACATTACGACCATAGAAACAGTAACAAAGCTGTTTACTTCTACGAATCAATGTTTTAGCCTGTTTTCTCGGTTTAAGCATGTTTTGGAATAACACAGGTTTAAGTGTTGTCTAAACACTCCAAATTCATCCCGAACTCTTACAATTAGTCATATGCATTGGAATGTCACACAATCTGATCCTAGAAAAAGTAACAATGTGTTTTACTGTTTAGAATCAATGTTTTCTCGGTTTAGGCTGTTTCGGGACAAAATGGGTAAAAGTGGTGTCTAAACACTCAAAATTCAACCCGAACTCTTATAATTAGTCTAATGCATTGGATTGTTACATATTTTAACCCTAGACAGGGTAACATATCTGTTTACTGCTTCGAATCAATGTTTTCTCTCGATTTTAGCCTGTTTTCTCGGTTTAAGCGAGTTTTGGATAAAACGGGTTTAAGTGTTGTCTAAACACTCCAAATTCGTCCCGAGTTCCTACAATTAGTCAAATGCATTGGACTGTCACACATGCTCACCCTAGAAACAGTAAAAACGCTGTTTACTGCTTCGAATCAATGTTTTCTCTTGGTTTTAGCCTGTTTCGGGACATTATGGGTAAAAGTGGTCTTTAAACACTCCAAATTCAACCGGAACTCTTATAATTAGTCGAATGCATTGGATTGTTACATATTTTTACCCTAGAAAGAGTAACATAGCTGTTTACTGCTTCGAATTAATGTTTTCTCTCGGTTTTAGCATGTTTCCTTGGTTTAAGCTTGTTTTGAAATAAAACGGGTTTAAGTGTTGTCTAAACACTCCAAATTCATCCCAAACTCTTACAATTAGTCAAATGCATTGGAATGTCACACATTCGGATCCTAGAAACAGTAACTACGCTGCTTACTGTTTACAACCAATATTTTCTCGGTTTAGGCTATTTCGGGACAACATGGGTAAAAGTGGTGTCTAAACACTCAAAATTCAACTCGAACTCTTATAATTAGTCAAATGCATTGGATTGTTACATATTTTTACCCTAGACAGGGTAACATATCTGTTTACTGCTTCGAATCAATGTTTTCTCTCAATTTTAGTCTGTTTTCTCGGTTTAAGCGAGTTTTGGATAAAACGGGTTTAAGTGTTGTCTAAACACTCCAGATTCGTCCCGAGTTCCTACAATTAGTCAAATGCATTGGATTGTCACACATGCTCAGCCTAGAAACAGTAAAAACAATGTTTACTGCTTCGAATCAATGTTTTCTCTTGGTTTTAGCCTGTTCGGGACAAAATGGGTAAAAGTGGTGTTTAAACACCCCAAATTCAACCCGAACTATTATAATTAGTCAAATGCATTGGATTGTCACACGTTCTGACCCTAGAAACAGTAACAAAGCTGTTTACTGATTCAAATCAATGTTTTCTCGGTTTTAGCATGTTTCACGACAAAATGGGTAAAATATTGAGAGGTATGTCCGTACAACCGTCCGTACGCGTGAAGAACTCGGGCCGTCCGTACAACCATCCGTACGAGTGAAGAACTCGGGTCGTCCGTACAAGTTAGGTGAAGGGGCCGAGTATTCAAGGTACATGGAGTAGAGGGGAGGCCTAAAGCCCATTAGAAGGATCGAGAAGCATAAGTTAGCTGTTAGAGAGAAGAGAAGAAGATAGTCACATGTTTGGGAAACCAAATGATGTCGCTTTCACCATAGGGATTTGTGTGTCTCTCACTTTATGTCCCTATCCAACTTGTGTGTCTCGGCCAAGGGAGTAGCCCTACTTGTGTCTCCTTTAAATAGGCTTCCAGCCACCTTGTAATAAGACACTTAAGGAATATACTTCTTTCAATACTCATCTCACCAACCATTCTCTCGTTTCTCTCTTCTCTATACACTTAATCGTTTACTTCCTCCTAAAACCAACATGGTATCAGAGCAGTCTTTCGATCTGTGACCCTATAAACCAACTCTTATTCTTTTCTACACTCTATTCTCTTCAATCTTGTCTCGTTATTCTCTGGTTCTATACTCGCTTTTCTTAGCTCTTCCTCACTTACCTCTCGCAAAACTTGCTCATGGACACTACCAAACCTATTGTTACTCCGGTGGTCTTATAGGGGGCCAACTATTTGTTGTGGAAGAGAACCACAAAGACCGCGCTTAGTGGCCGGGGACTTTGGATCCATGTCGAAACGGACCAACTCCCAAAGAAAGCTACTAAGGAAGACGGTAAAGCAGAAAAAGAAGAAGACAAGGAGGCTGATCTCGAGAAGGAAGTTAAGTGATTCCAAGAAGATCAGACCGTGCTTGCCATTCTCCAAAACTCGTTAGACGCACCGATTCTTGAAGCCTACTCGTACTGTGAGACGGCTAAAGAGTTATGGGAGACGCTAGCGAATGTGTATGGAAACGTGACCAACTTGACTCGAGTGTTTGAAGTCAAGAAGGCGATCAATGGTCTCCATCAAGAGGACTTAGAGTTCACAAAACATTTTGGGAAGTTTAGGTCTCTATGGGCCGAGCTTGAGATGCTTCGACCAAGTACAATCGATCCAGCCATCCTCAACGAAAGAAAGGAGCAAGACAAGGTCTTTGGCCTCTTACTCACTCTTAACCCGACGTTTAATGATCTAATCAAGCATATCCTCCGTGGAGACAAGCTGCCTACTCTTGAGGATGTTTGTTCTCAAGTACAAAAGGAACAAGGTTCTCTTGGTCTCTTTTGTGGAAAGGAAGAACTAGCTACCGCGACCAAGGGGATTTACAAGCATGACGACCGTAGGGTGATGGTATGTGATCAGTGTAAGAAGAGAGGCCATGTGAAGGACAAGTGCTGGATTCTTCACCCTCTTCTCAAGCCGGCCAAGTTCAAGGCCAATATCTCGCAAGAAGGGTCAAGCGGCCAAGGTTCTGGTGCAGCTAACCAAGGCGGTATGACGGCAACGGCTATGGCTGCCTCATTTGGAGATCTTGTGAGGAAATCGGACCTTGAGGCCCTCATTAAGTCCATTGCTGCGCTTAAGGACTCCGGTATCACCTTCTTTGCCTCAAAACCTCGTAAATCTCTTGTTGTTGACTCGGGTGCTTCTCACCATTTGATAAGTAACCCTAGCCTTATACACAACATAAAACCAGCAATAGGCAATGTTATTATAGCTAATGGAGATAGTATACCGGTTAAAGGAGTAGGAGACTTGAAACTATTTGATAAAAATTCAAAAGCTTTCTTTATGCCTACATTTACCTCTAATCTTCTATCAGTTAAGAAATCTACTGCTGATCTAAATTGTTACACTATTTTTGGGCCTAATAGTGTACATTTTCAGGATATTGAGACTGGAAAGATCCTTGGAGAAGGGGATGCTAGAGGAGATCTCTATGTCCTAGAGAATACTTCACCAAGTTCTTCTAAGTGTTTTTCTCTTGTATCGAATCTAAATACTATTTCGAGTGATGTGTGGCATGCTAGATTGGGCCACCCTCACTCTCGTGCTTTTGAATTAGTGATGCCTAATGTTTCCTTTGATAACTCTAGTTGTGAGTCTTGTATTCTTGGAAAACATTGCAAATCTATTTTCCCTAAATCCACTACTATTTATGATCATTGCTTTGATTTAGTGCATTCTGATGTTTGGACCTCTCCATGCCTATCTAGGGACAATAACAAGTATTTTGTGACCTTTATTGATGAAAAATCTAAATATACTTGGCTTACCTTGCTTCCTTCAAAAGATAGAGTGTATGATGCATTTGTCAACTTTCAGAATTATGTCACTAATCATTTCAATGCTAAAATAAAGGTACTAAGATTGGATAATGGAGGAGAGTATACAAGTCACAAGTTAAAGGAACATCTCTCTAAACATGGCATATTCCAACAAACAAGTTGCCCCTACACGCCTCAACAAAACGGTGTGGCTGAAAGGAAGAACCGGCATCTCATGGAGGTCGCTCGGTCCATGATGTTTCACACCAATGTGCCCAAGAAGTTTTGGGGAGATGCGGTTATGATGGCCTGTTACTTGATCAACCGGACGCCAACAAAAGTCCTACATGATGTATCGCCATATGAGGTACTCAATAAAACAAAACCTTCGTTAAGTCACTTACGTGTGTTTGGGTGTGTGTGCTTTGTATTGGTACCAGGTGAACAACGAAGCAAACTCGACGCCAAAAGCACCAAGTGCATGTTCATCGGCTATTCAACTGGACAAAAAGGATACAAGTGTTATGATACAACAACAGGCCGGACCCTAGTCTCCCACGATGTGAAGTTCGTTGAACATCAAGGTTAGTATGACAAGAAGGATTGGGAGAGCCTAAAAGACTTGTCTCACTCCGCTTCCGACCGGTCGGCCAACTTGCGGTTTCTCCTCAATCATCTAGGCATTACGCAGGCTTAATGATGATGTCCGGACCAATACAATGCCCACTACCGCACAACATCAAACTGACGGTGATGAGGCCCCTATGCACCCGACGGCTTATTCTGATGGACCCGAAGTCTCACCACAACCGGACATGGCCACCGAACCTGCCTTACACACTGACAATCCTACTGGCCAAAATGAAGGCGATACATCCCAAGATTTGAGTCTATCTCAACCCCTACCTCGACGTAGTGGACGTATCAGATCTCATCCGTCAACATGGAAAGACAAACGGGTCTACTACAACAATCAAGTTGTGGCGCATCCTATCCAGGCTGTGTGTTCGCTTGCCCTTATGCCACCTGACCATGCGGCCTTCCTTGGAAAGATTGATGCTCACGTCATCCCTCAAACGTATGAGGAAGCAAAGGAATACAAGGAATGGTTAGATGCCATTGCTGACGAGACGGGAGCAATGATTCGTAACCATACGTGGGACGAGGCTGATCTTCCACAAGGGAAAGGGGCGTAAGCTCCAAATGGGTATTTACAATCAAGTATTTGAGTACTGGCGATGTGGAATGGTACAAGGCCCGACTCGTTGCTCGTGGCTTCACACAAACCTATGGTCTGGACTACACAGACACCTTTGCTCCGGTCGTTAAACTTCACACTGTACGTGTTGTTCTCTCACTCGCCACCAATCTCTCCTGGGATCTCTGGCAAATGGACGTCAAGAATGCCTTCCTTCAGGGGGAGCTCGATGAAGAGGTCTACATGCATCCTCCTCCCGGTTTAGAAGATATTGTGGCTCCAGGTAAGGTCCTACGACTGCGCAAGGCAATTTATGGTTTAAAGCAATCGCCACAGGCTTGGTATCATAAGGTTAGCTCCAAACTCCACACCAATGGCTTCAAGAGGTCTGAACAGGATCATACACTCTTCACCCTTCGCACCACCAGTGGTCATGTAGTCGTTCTTGTGTATGTTGACGACATTATTCTCACCGGCGATGATAAGGACGGTATTCTCGCCACCAAAGCTCTTCTTAACTCTACTTTTGACATTAAGGATCTTGGTGAGCTTAAATACTTCCTTGGGATAGGTATTTCCCGTTCTCCGGAGGGGTTGTTCCTATCCCAACGGAAGTATGCACTTGACCTCTTACATGAGACAGGTAAACTTGGAGCCAAACCGGTGCCCAGTCCGCTTGAAGAACGCTACCAGGTCAAGCGAAAGGGGGTGATGAAGCAGCCGCCAAATACTCCGGTTAATAAGCTTGCTGAACCGTATCAAGATGTGGGGCGATATTGTTGGTTGGTAGGAAAACTGATCTATCTTACGATCACATGGTCGGATTTTTGCTATGCGGTGAACCAAGTCAGCCAACATATGCAAGCACCGACGAACTTCGACTGGAACACGGTGGAACGGATCCTTTGCTATATCAAAGGGAGCCCTGGCCAAGGTATTTGGATGGGGAAGAACAACAACACGGAGATAGTAGGATATTGCGATGCGGACTACGCGGGTGATACATTGGACCGGAGATCAACAACCGGGTATTGTACGTTCATTGGAGGCAACCTAGTGACTTGGAAGTCTAAAAAGCAAAAAGTGGTCTCGTGTTCAAGCGCGGAGTCGGAATATAGAGCCATGAAAAAAATCACTAATGAACTCACTTGGCTCAAAGCTCTTCTCAAGGATCTCGGCTTCGAATCGTATCAGCCTATCACGATGCATTGCGACAACGAAGCCGCGATTCACATAGCCACAAACTCTGTTTTTCATGAACGCACTAAGCACATTGAGGTGGACTGCCATAAGGTTCGAGAAAAGATTGAAGAGGGCGTGATTCTTCCGTGCCACACATCAAGTAAAGATCAGTTAGCGGACATCTTCACTAAGTCTGCGAGTCCCCAAGTTTATGAGTACATTCATCAGAAGTTGGGTCTCAAAGATCCTACACGATCGTAGGCCACTCACCTAACTCGTGGAGATCACACTCTTTTCCTTGGCATAGTTTTGTCCCATGTGGTTTTCTATGCTAAGGTTTTTTAACGAGGTGATCCTTCACGGATTCCAAGCTTAGCCATTTCATCCGGCTAAGCTTGAGGGGGAGTATAGAGAGGTATGTCCGTACGACCGTCCGTACGCGTGAAGAACTTGGGCCGTCCGTACAACCGTCCGTACGAGTGAAGAACTCGGGCCGTCCGTACAAGTTAGGTGAAGGGGCCGAGTATTCATGTTACATGGAGTAGAGGGGAGGCCTAAAGCCCATTAGAAGGATTGAGAAGCATAAGTTAGCCGTTAGAGAGAAAAGAAGAAGATAGTCACATGTTTGGGAAACCAAATGATGTCGCTTTCACCATAGGGATTTGTGTGTCTCTCACTTTATGTCCCTATCCAACTTGTGTGTCTCGGCCAAGGGAGTAGCCCTACTTGTGTCTCCTTTAAATAGGCTTCCAGCCACCTTGTAATAAGACACTTAAGGAATATACTTCTTTCAATACTCTTCTCACCAACCATTCTCTCGTTTCTCTCTTCTCTACACACTTAATCGTTTACTTCCTCCTAAAACCAACATAAAAGTGGTGTCTCAACACTCCAAATTCATCCCGAGCTCTTACAGTTAGTCAAATGGATTGGATTGTCACACATTACGACCATAGAAACAGTAACAAAGCTGTTTACTTCTTCGAATCAATGTTTTCTCTCGGTTTTAGCCTGTTTTCTCGGTTTAAGCCTTTTTGGGATAAAACGGGCTTAAGTTTTGTCTAAACACTACAAATTCATCCTGAGCTCTTACAATTAGTCAAATGCATTGAATGGTCACACATGCTCACAATAGAAACAGTAACAAAGCTGTTTACTTCTTCGAATCAATGTTTTCTCAGATTTAGCCTCTTTCGGGACAAAATTGGTAAAAGTGGTGTCTAAACACTCCAAATTCAACCCGAACTCTTACAATTAGTTAAATGCATTGGATTGTTACATATTTTGACCCTGGAAAGAGTAATATGGCTGTTTACTGCTTCGAATCAATGTTTTCTCTCGGTTTTAGCCTGTTTTCTTGGTTTAAGCGTGTTATGGGATAAAACGGGTTTAAGTGTTGTCTAAACACTCCAAATTCATCCGGAACTCTTACAATTAGTCAAATTCATTGGACTGTCACATGTTTTGACCCTAGAAACAGTAACAAAGCTGTTCACTGCTTCGAATCAATGTTTTCTCGGTTTTAGCCTGTTTTGGGACAAAATGGGTAAAAGTGGTGTTTAAACACTCCAAATTCAACTCGAACTCTGATAATTAGTCAAATGCATTGGATTGTTACATATTTTGACCCTATAAAGAGTAAAATAGCTGTTTACTGCTTCGTATCAATGTTTCTCTCGGTTTTAGCCTGTTTTCTCGGTTTAAGCGTGTTTTGGGATAAAACGGGTTTAAGTGTTGTCTAAACACTCCAAATTCATCCCGAGCTCTTACAATTAGTCATATGGATGTGATTTTCACACATTATGACCATAGAAACAGTAACAAAGCTGTTTACTTCTTCGACTCAATGTTTTCTCTCGGTTTTAGCCTGTTTTCTCGGTTTAAGCTTGTTTTGGGATAAAACAGGTTTAAGTGTTGTCTAAACACTCCAAATTCATCCCAAACTCTTACAATTAGTCAAATGCATTGGAATGTCACACATTCGGATCCTAGAAACAGTAACTACGCTGTTTACTGTTTAGAACCAATATTTTCTCGGTTTAGGCTGTTTCGGGACAACATGGGTAAAAGTGGTGTCTAAACACTCAAAATTCAACCCGAACTCTTATAATTAGTCAAATGCATTGGATTTTTACATATTTTAACCCTAGACAGGGTAACATATCTGTTAACTGCATCGAATCAATTTTTTCCCTCGATTTTAGCCTGTTTTCTCGGTTTAAGCGAGTTTTGGATAAAACGGGTTTAAGTGTTGTCTAAACACTCCAAATTCGTCCCGGGTTCCTACAATTAGTCAAATGCATTGGACTGTCACACATGCTCACCCTAGAAACAGTAAAAACGCTGTTTACTGCTTCGAATCAATGTTTTCTCTTGGTTTTAGCCTGTTTCGGGACAAAATGGGTAAAAGTGGTCTTTAAACACTCCAAATTAAACCGAAACTCTTATAATTAGTCGAATGCATTGGATTGTTACATATTTTTACCCTAGAAAGAGTAACATAGCTGTTTACTGGTTAGAATTAATGTTTTCTCTCGGTTTTAGCATGTTTCCTTGGTTTAAGCTTGTATTGGGATAAAACGGGTTTAAGTGTTGTCTAAACACTCCAAATTCATCCCAAACTCTTACAATTATTCAAATGCATTGGAATGTCACACATTCGGATCCTAGAAACAGTAACTACGCTGTTTACTGTTTAGAACCAATATTTTCTCGGTTTAGGCTGTTTCGGGACAACATGGGTAAAAGTGGTGTCTAAACACTCAAAATTCAACCCGAACTCTTATATTTAGTCAAATGCATTGGATTGTTACATATTTTAACCCTAAACAGGGTAACATATCTGTTTACTGCTTCGAATCAATGTTTTCTCTCGGTTTTAGCCTGTTTTCTCGGTTTAAGCGTGTTTTGGGATAAAACGGGTTTAAGTGTTGTCTAAACACTCCAAATTCATCCGGAACTCTTACAATCAGTCAAATTCATTGGACTGTCACACGTTTTGACCCTAGAAACAGTAAAAAAGCTGTTCACTGCTTCGAATTAATGTTTTCTCGGTTTTAGCCTGTTTCGGGACAAAATGGGTAAAAGTGGTGTTTAAACACTCCAATTCAACTCGAACTCTTCCAATTAGTCAAATGCATTGGATTGTTACATATTTTGACCCTAGAAAGAGTAAAATAGCTGTTTACTGCTTCGTATCAATGTTTCTCTCGGTTTTAGCCTGTTTTCTCGGTTTAAGCGTGTTTTGGGATAAAACGGGTTTAAGTGTTGTCTAAACACTCCAAATTCATCCCGAGCTCTTACAATTAGTCAAATGGATGTGATTTTCACACATTACGACCATAGAAACAGTAACAAAGCTGTTTACTTCTTCGACTCAATGTTTTCTCTCGGTTTTAGCGTGTTTTCTCGGTTTAAGCTTGTTTTGGGATAAAACAGGTTTAAGTGTTGTCTAAACACTCCAAATTCATCTCAAACTCTTACAATTAGTCAAATGCATTGGAATGTCACACATTCGGATCCTAGAAACAGTAACTACGCTGTTTACTGTTTAGAACCAATATTTTCTCGGTTTAGGCTGTTTCGGGACAACATGGGTAAAAGTGGTGTCTAAACACTCAAAATTCAACCCGAACTCTTATAATTAGTCAAATGCATTGGATTGTTACATATTTTAACCCTAGACAGGGTAACATATCTGTTAACTGCTTCGAATCAATTTTTTCTCTCGATTTTAGCCTGTTTTCTCGGTTTAAGCGAGTTTTGGATAAAACGGGCTTAAGTGTTGTCTAAACACTCCAAATTCGTCCCGAGTTCATACAATTAGTCAAATGCATTGGACTGTCACACATGCTCACCCTAGAAACAGTAAAAACGCTGTTTACTGCTTCGAATCAATGTTTTCTCTCGGTTTTAGCCTGTTTCGGGACAAAATGGGTAAAAGTGGTCTTTAAACACTCCAAATTCAACCGGAACTCTTATAATTAGTCGAATGCATTGGATTGTTACATATTTTTACCCTAGAAAGAGTAACATAGCTGTTTACTGCTTAGAATTAATGTTTTCTCTCGGTTTTAGCATGTTTCCTTGGTTTAAGCTTGTTTTGGGACAAAACGGGTTTAAGTGTTGTCTAAACACTCCAAATTCATCCCAAACTCTTACAATTACTCAAATGCATTGGAATGTCACACATTCGGATCCTAGAAACAGTAACTACGCTGTTTACTGTTTAGAACCAATATTTTCTCGGTTTAGGCTGTTTCGGGACAACATGGGTAAAAGTGGACAATATTTTCATTGGATTGTCACACATTTTGACCCTAGAAACAGTAAAAAGCTGTTCACTCCTTTGAATCAGTGTATTTTCGGTTTTAGCCTGTTTCGGGACAAAATGGGTAAAAGTGGTGTTTAAACACTCCAAATTCAACCCGAACTATTATAATTAGTCAAATGCATTGGATTGTCACACGTTCTGACCCTAGAAACAGTAACAAGGCTGTTTACTGCTTCGAATCAATGTCTCTCTCGGTTTTAACCTGTTTTCTCGGTTTAAGCCTGTTTGGGATAAAACGGGTTTAAGTTTTTTCTAAACACTACAAATTCAAACCGAGCTCTTACAATTAGTCAAATGCATTGAATGGTCACACATTCTGACCATAGAAGCAATGACAAAGCTGTTTACTTCTTCGAATCAATGTTTTCTTGATTTAACCTTGTTTTGGGATAAAACGGGTTTAAGTGTTGTCTCAACACTCCAAATTCATCCCGAGCTCTTACAATTAGTCAAATGCATTGGAATGTCACACATTACGACAATAGAAACAGTAACAACTCTGTTTACTTCTTCGAATCAATGTTTTCTCTCGGTTTTAGCCTGTTTTCTCGGTTTAAGCTTGATTTGGAATAAAACAGGTTTAAGTGTTGTCTAAACACTCCAAAATCATCCCGAACTCTTACAAATAGTCAAATGCATTGGAATGTCACACTATCTGATCCTATAAACAGTAACAATGTTTTTTACTGTTTAGAATCAATGTTTTCTCGGTTTAGGCTGTTTCGGGACAAAATGGGTAAAAGTGGTGTCTTAACACTCAAAATTCAACCCGAACTCTTATAATTAGTCAAATGCATTGGATTGTTACATATTTTAACCCTAGACAGGGTAACATATCTATTTACGGCCTCGAATCAATGTTTTCTGTCGATTTTAGCCTGTTTTCTCGGTTTAAGCCTGTTTGGGATAAAACGGGCTTAAGTTTTGTCTAAACACTACAAATTCATCCTGAGCTCTTACAATTAGTCAAATGCATTGAATGGTCACACATGCTCACAATAGAAACAGTAACAAAGCTGTTTACTTCTTCGAATCAATGTTTTCTCGGATTTAGCCTCTTTCGGGACAAAATTGGTAAAAGTGGTGTCTAAACACTCCAAATTCAACCCAAACTCTTATAATTAGTCAAATGCATTGTATTGTTACATATTTTGACCCTAGAAAGAGTAATATAGCTGTTTACTGCTTCGAATCAATATTTTCTCTCGGTTTTAGCCTGTTTTCTCAGTTTAAGCGTATTTTGGGATAAAACGGGTTTAAGTGTTGTCTAAACACTCCAAATTCATCCGGAACTCTTACCATTAGTCAAATTCATTGTATTGTCACATGTTTTTACCCTACAAACAGTAACAAAGTTGTTCACTCCTTCGAATCAATGTTTTCTCGGTTTTAGCCTGTTTCGGGACAAAATGGGTAAAAGTGGTGTTTAAACACTCCAAATTCAACTCGAACTCTTATAATTAGTCAAATGCATTGGATTGTTACATATTTTGACCCTAGAAAGAGTAACATAGCTGTTTACTGCTTCAATCAATGTTTCTCTCGGTTTTAGCCTGTTTTCTCGGTTTAAGCGTGTTTTGGGATAAAACGGGTTTAAGTGTTGTCTAAACACTCCAAATTTATCCCGAGCTCTTACAATTAGTCAAATGGATTGGATTTTCACACATTATGGCCATAGAAACAGTAACAAATCTGTTTACTTCTTCGACTCAATGTTTTCTCTCGGTTTTAGCCTGTTTCAGGACAAAATGGGTAAAAGTGGTGTCTAACCACTCCAAATTCAACCTAAACTCTTATAATTAGTCAAAGTTCATTGGATTGTTACATATTTTGAACCTAGAAAGAGTAATATAGTTGTTTACTGCTTCGAATCAATGTTTTCTCTCGGTTTTAGCATGTTTCCTTGGTTTAAGCTTGTTTTGGGATAAAACGGGTTTAAGTGTTGTCTAAACAATCCAAATTCATCCCAAACTCTTACAATTAGTCAAATGCATTGGAATATCACACATCGGATCCTAGAAACAGTAACTACTCTGTTTACTGTTTAGAACCAATATTTTCTCGGTTTAGGCTGTTTCGGGACAACATGGGTAAAAGTGGTGTCTAAACACTCAAAATTCAACCCGAACTCTTATAATTAGTCAAATGCATTGGATTGTTACATATATTAACCCTAGACAGGGTAACATATCTGTTTACTGCTTCGAATCAATGTTTTCTCTCGATTAGCCAAATTTCTTGGTTTAAGCGAGTTTTGGATAAAACGGGTTTAAGTGTTGTCTAAACACTCCAGATTCGTCCCGAGTTCCTACAATTAGTCAAATGCATTGGATTGTCACGCATGTTCAGCAGAAACTGTAAAAACGATGTTTACTCCTTCGAATCAATGTTTTCTGTTGGTTTTAGCCTGTTCGGGACAAAATGGGTAAAAGTGGTGTTTAAACACTCCAAATTCAACCCGAACTATTATAATTAGTCAAATGCATTGGATTGTCACACGTTCTGACCCTAGAATCAGTAACAAGGCTGTTTACTGCTTCGAATCAATGTCTCTCTCGGTTTTAACCTATTTTCTCGGTTTAAGCCTGTTTGGGATAAAACGGGTTTAAGTTTTTTCTAAGCACTACAAATTCAAACCGAGCTCTTACAATTAGTCAAATGCATTGAATGGTCACACATTCTGACCATAGAAACAATAACAAAGCTGTTTACTTCTTCGAATCAATGTTTTCTTGATTTAACCTTGTTTTGGGATAAAACGGGTTTAAGTGTTGTCTCAACACTCCAAATTCATCCTGAGCTCTTACAATTAGTCAAATGCATTGGAATGTCACACATTATGACCATAGAAACAGTAACAACTCTGTTTACTTCTTCGAATCAATGTTTTCTCTCGGTTTTAGCCTGTTTTCTCGGTTTAAGCTTGTTTTGGAATAAACAGGTTTAAGTGTTGTCCAAACACTCCAAAATCATCCCGAACTCTTACAAATAGTCAAATGCATTGGAATGTCACACTATCTGATCCTATAAAAAGTAAAAATGTTTTTTACTGTTTAGAATCAATGTTTTCTCGGTTTAGGCTGTTTCGGGACAAAATGGGTAAAAGTGGTGTCTAAACACTCAAAATTCAACCCGAACTCTTATAATTAGTCAAATGCATTGGATTGTTACATATTTTAACCCTAGACAGGGTAACATATCTATTTACTGCCTCGAATCAATGTTTTCTCTCGATTTTAGCCTGTTTTCTCGGTTTAAGCCTGTTTGGGATAAAACGGGCTTAAGTTTTGTCTAAACACTAAAAATTCATCCTGAGCTCTTAAAATTAGTCAAATGCATTGAATGGTCACACATGCTCACAATAGAAACAGTAACAAAGCTGTTTACTTCTTCGAATCAATGTTTTCTCGGATTTAGCCTCTTTCGGGACAAAATTGGTAAAAGTGGTGTCTAAACACTCCAAATTCAACCCAAACTCTTATAATTAGTCAAATGCATTGTATTGTTACATATTTTGACCCTAGAAAGAGTAATATAGCTGTTTACTGCTTCGAATCAATATTTTCTCTCGGTTTTAGCCTGTTTTCTTAGTTTAAGCGTATTTTGGGATAAAACGGGTTTAAGTGTTGTCTAAACACTCCAAATTCATCCGGAACTCTTACCATTAGTCAAATTCATTGTATTGTCACACGTTTTGACCCTACAAACAGTAACAAAGTTGTTCACTCCTTCGAATCAATGTTTTCTCGGTTTTAGCCTGTTTCGGGACAAAATGGGTAAAAGTGGTGTTTAAACACTCCAAATTCAACTCGAACTCTTATAATTAGTCAAATGCATTGGATTGTTACATATTTTGACCCTAGAAAGAGTAACATAGCTGTTTACTGCTTCGAATCAATGTTTCTCTCGGTTTTAGCCTGTTTTCTCGGTTTAAGCGTGTTTTGGGATAAAACGGGTTTAAGTGTTGTCTAAACACTCCAAATTTATCCCGAGCTCTTACATTTAGTCAAATGGATTGGATTTTCACACATTATGGCCATAGAAACAGTAACAAATCTGTTTACTTCTTCGACTCAATGTTTTCTCTCGGTTTTAGCCTGTTTCAGGACAAAATGGGTAAAAGTGGTGTCTAAACACTCCAAATTCAACCTAAACTCTTATAATTAGTCAAAGTTCATTGGATTGTTACATATTTTGAACCTAGAAAGAGTAATATAGTTGTTTACTGCTTCGAATCAATGTTTTCTCTCGGTTTTAGCATGTTTCCTTGGTTTAAGCTTGTTTTGGGATAAAACGGGTTTAAGTGTTGTCTAAACACTCCAAATTCATCCCAAACTCTTAAAATTAGTCAAATGCATTGGAATATCACACATTCGGATCCTAGAAACAGTAACTACTCTGTTTACTGTATAGAACCAATATTTTCTCGGTTTAGGCTGTTTCGGGACAACATGGGTAAAAGTGGTGTCTAAACACTCAAAATTCAACCCGAACTCTTATAATTAGTCAAATACATTGGATTGTTACATATTTTAACCCTAGACAGGGTAACATATCTGCTTACTGCTTCGAATCAATGTTTTCTCTCGATTTTAGCCTGTTTTCTCGGTTTAAGCGAGTTTTGGATAAAACGGGTTTAAGTGTTGTCTAAATAGTCCAGATTCGTCCCGAATTCCTACAATTAGTCAAATGCATTGGATTGTCATACACGCTCAGCCTATTAACAGTAAAAACGATGTTTACTGCTTCGAATCAATGTTTTCTCTTGGTTTTAGCCTGTTAGGGACAAAATGGGTAAAAGTGGTGTTTAAACACTCCAAATTCAACCCGAACTATTATAATTAGTCAAATGCATTGGATTGTCACACGTTCTGATCCTAGAAACAGTAACAAAGCTGTTTACTGATTCAAATCAATGTTTTCTCGGTTTTAGCCTGTTTCACGACAAAATGGGTAAAAGTGGTGTCTAAACACTCCAAATTCAACCTGAACTCTTATAATTAGTCAAATGCATTGGATTGTTACATATTTTGACCCTCGAAAGAGTAACATAGCTGTTTACTGCTTCGAATCAATGTCTCTCTCGGTTTTAACCTGTTTTCTCGGTTTAAGCCTGTTTGGGATAAAACGGGTTTAAGTTTTTTCTAAACACTACAAATTCAACCCGAGCTCTTACAATTAGTCAAATGCATTGAATGGTCACACATTCTGACCATAGAAACAATAACAAAGCTGTTTACTTCTTCGAATCAATGTTTTCTCGGTTTAACCTTGTTTTGGGATAAAACGTGTTTAAGTGTTGTCTCAACACTCCAAATTCATTCCGAGCTCTTACAATTAGTCAAAAGGATTGGATTGTCACACATTACAACCATAGAAACAGTAACAAAGCTGTTTACTTCTTCGAATCAATGTTTTCTCTCGGTTTTAGCCTGATTTCTCGGTTTAAGCTTGTTTTGGAATAAAACAGGTTTAAGTGTTGTCTAAACACTCCAAATTCATCCGGAACTCTTACAATTAGTCAAATTCATTGCACTATCACACGTTTTGACCCTAGAAACAGTAACAAAGCTGTTCACTGCTTCGAATCAATGTTTTCTCAGTTTTAGGCTGTTTCGGGACAAAATGGTTAAAAGTGGTGTTTAAACACTCCAAATTCAACTCGAACTCTGATAATTAGTCAAATGCATTGGATTGTTACATATTTTGACCCTAGAAAGAGTAAAATAGCTGTTTACTGCTTCGTATCAATGTTTCTCTCGGTTTTAGCCTGTTTTCTCGGTTTAAGCTTGTTTTGGGATAAAACGGGTTTAAGTGTTGTCTAAACACTCCAAATTCATCCCGAGCTCTTACAATTAGTCAAATGGATGTGATTTTCACACATTATGACCATAGAAACAGTAACAAAGCTGTTTACTTCTTCGACTCAATGTTTTCTCTCGGTTTTAGCCTGTTTTCTCGGTTTAAGCTTGTTTTGAGATAAACGGGTTTAAGTGTTGTCTAAACACTCCAAATTCATCCCAAACTCTTACAATTAGTCAAATGCATTGGAATATCACACATTCGGATCCTAGAAACAGTAACTACTCTGTTTACTGTTTAGAACCAATATTTTCTCGGTTTAGGCTGTTTCGGGACAACATGGGTAAAAGTGGTGTCTAAACACTCAAAATTCAACCCGAACTCTTATAATTAGTCAAATACATTGGATTGTTACATATTTTAACCCTAGACAGGGTAACATATCTGTTTACTGCTTCGAATCAATGTTTTCTCTCGATTTTAGCCTGTTTTCTCGGTTTAAGCGAGTTTTGGATAAAACGGGTTGAAGTGTTGTCTAAACACTCCAGATTCGTCCCGAGTTCCTACAATTAGTCAAATGCATTGGATTGTCATACACGCTCAGCCTATTAACAGTAAAAACGATGTTTACTGCTTCGAATCAATGTTTTCTCTTGGTTTTAGCCTGTTCGGGACAAAATGGGTAAAAGTGGTCTTTAAACACTCCCAATTCAACCCGAACTATTATAATTAGTCAAATGCATTGGATTGTCACACGTTCTGACCCTAGAAACAGTAACAAAGCTGTTTACTGATTCAAATCAATGTTTTCTCGGTTTTAGCCTGTTTCACGACAAAATGGGTAAAAGTGGTGTCTAAACACTCCAAATTCAACCCGAACTCTTATAATTAGTCAAATGCATTTTATTGTTAAATATTTTGACCCTAGAAAGAGTAACATAGCTGTTTACTGCTTCGAATCAATGTCTCTCTCGGTTTTAACCTGTTTTCTCGGTTTAAGCCTGTTTGGGATAAAACGGGTTTAAGTTTTTTCTAAACACTACAAATTCAACCCGAGCTCTTACAATTAGTCAAATGCATTGAATGGTCACACAGTCTGACCATAGAAACAATAACAAAGCTGTTTACTTCTTCGAATCAATGTTTTCTCGGTTTAACCTTGTTTTCGGATAAAACGGGTTTAAGTGTTGTCTCAACACTCCAAATTCATTCCGAGCTCTTACAATTAGTCAAATGGATTGGATTGTCACACATTACAACCATAGAAACAGTAACAAAGCTGTTTACTTCTTCGAATCAATGTTTTCTCTCGGTTTTAGCCTGATTTCTCGGTTTAAGCTTGTTTTGGAATAAAACAGGTTTAAGTGTTGTCTAAACACTCCAAATTCATCCGGAACTCTTACAATTAGTCAAATTCATTGGACTGTCACACGTTTTGACCCTAGAAACAGTAACAAAGCTGTTCACTGCTTCGAATCAATGTTTTCTCGGTTTTAGCCTGTTTCGGGACAAAATGGTTAAAAGTGGTGTTTAAACACTCCAAATTCAACTCGAACTCTGATAATTAGTCAAATGCATTGGATTGTTACATATTTTGACCCTAGAAAGAGTAAAATAGCTGTTTACTGCTTCGTATCAATGTTTCTCTCGGTTTTAGCCTGTTTTCTCGGTTTAAGCGTGTTTTGGGATAAAACGGGTTTAAGTGTTGTCTAAACACTCCAAATTCATCCCGAGCTCTTACAATTAGTCAAATGGATGTGATTTTCACACATTATGACCATAGAAACAGTAACATAGCTGTTTACTTCTTCGACTCAATGTTTTCTCTCGGTTTTAGCCTATTTTCTCGGTTTAAGCTTGTTTTGGGATAAAACAGGTTTAAGTGTTGTCTAAACACTCCAAATTCATCCCAAACTCTTACAATTAGTCAAATGCATTGGAATGTCACACATTCGGATCCTAGAAACAGTAACTACGCTGTTTACTGTATAGAACCAATATTTTCTCGGTTTAGGCTGTTTCGGGACAACATGGGTAAAAGTGGTGTCTAAACACTCAAAATTCAACCCGAACTCTTATAATTAGTCAAATGCATTGGATTGTTACATATTTTAACCCTAGACAGGGTAACATATCTGTTAACTGCTTCGAATCAATTTTTTCTCTCGATTTTAACCTGTTTTCTCGGTTTAAGCGAGTTTTGGATAAAACGGGTTTAAGTGTTGTCTAAACACTCCAAATTCGTCCCGAGTTCCTACAATTAGTCAAATGCATTGGACTGTCACACATGCTAACCCTAGAAACAGTAAAAACGCTGTTTACTGCTTCGAATCAATGTTTTCTCTTGGTTTTAGCCTGTTCGGGACAAAATGGGTAAAAGTGGTCTTTAAACACTCCCAATTCAACCCGAACTATTATAATTAGTCAAATGCATTGGATTGTCACACGTTCTGACCCTAGAAACAGTAACAAAGCTGTTTACTGATTCAAATCAATGTTTTCTCGGTTTTAGCCTGTTTCACGACAAAATGGGTAAAAGTGGTGTCTAAACACTCCAAATTCAACCCGAACTCTTATAATTAGTCAAATGCATTGGATTGTTACATATTTTGACCCTAGAGAGAGTAACATAGCTGTTTACTGCTTCGAATCAATGTCTCTCTCGGTTTTAACCTGTTTTCTCGGTTTAAGCCTGTTTGGGATAAAACGGGTTTAAGTTTTTTCTAAACACTACAAATTCAACCCGAGCTCTTACAATTAGTCAAATGCATTGAATGGTCACACATTCTGACCATAGAAACAATAACAAAGCTGTTTACTTCTTCGAATCAATGTTTTCTCGGTTTAACCTTGTTTTCGGATAAAACGGGTTTAAGTGTTGTCTCAACACTCCAAATTCTTTCCGAGCTCTTACAATTAGTCAAATGGATTGGATTGTCACACATTACAACCATAGAAACAGTAACAAAGCTGTTTACTTCTTCGAATCAATGTTTTCTCTAGGTTTTAGCCTGATTTCTCGGTTTAAGCTTGTTTTGGAATAAAACAGGTTTAAGTGTTGTCTAAACACTCCAAATTCATCCGGAACTCTTACAATTAGTCAAATTCATTGGACTGTCACACGTTTTGACCCTAGAAACAGTAACAAAGCTGTTCACTGCTTCGAATCAATGTTTTCTCGGTTTTAGCCTGTTTCGGGACAAAATGGTTAAAAGTGGTGTATAAACACTCCAAATTCAACTCGAACTCTGATAATTAGTCAAATGCATTGGATTGTTACATATTTTGACCCTAGAAAGAGTAAAATAGCTGTTTACTGCTTCGTATCAATGTTTCTCTCGGTTTTAGCCTGTTTTCTCGGTTTAAGCGTGTTTTGGGATAAAACGGGTTTAAGTGTTGTCTAAACACTCCAAATTCATCCCGAGCTCTTACAATTAGTCAAATGGATGTGATTTTCACACATTATGACCATAGAAACAGTAACATAGCTGTTTACTTCTTCGACTCAATGTTTTCTCTCGGTTTTAGCCTATTTTCTCGGTTTAAGCTTGTTTTGGGATAAAACAGGTTTAAGTGTTGTCTAAACACTCCAAATTCATCCCAAACTCTTACAATTAGTCAAATGCATTGGAATGTCACACATTCGGATCCTAGAAACAGTAACTACGCTGTTTACTGTATAGAACCAATATTTTCTCGGTTTAGGCTGTTTCGGGACAACATGGGTAAAAGTGGTGTCTAAACACTCAAAATTCAACCCGAACTCTTATAATTAGTCAAATGCATTGGATTGTTACATATTTTAACCCTAGACAGGGTAACATATCTGTTAACTGCTTCGAATCAATTTTTTCTCTCGATTTTAGCCTGTTTTCTCGGTTTAAGCGAGTTTTGGATAAAACGGGTTTAAGTGTTGTCTAAACACTCCAAATTCGTCCCGAGTTCCTACAATTAGTCAAATGCATTGGACTGTCACACATGCTAACCCTAGAAACAGTAAAAACGCTGTTTACTGCTTCGAAAAAATGTTTTCTCTTGGTTTTAGCCTGTTCGGGACAAAATGGGTAAAAGTGGTCTTTAAACACTCCCAATTCAACCCGAACTATTATAATTAGTCAAATGCATTGGATTGTCACACGTTCTGACCCTAGAAACAGTAACAAAGCTGTTTACTGATTCAAATCAATGTTTTCTCGGTTTTAGCCTGTTTCTCGACAAAATGGGTAAAAGTGGTGTCTAAACACTCCAAATTCAACCCGAACTCTTATAATTAGTCAAATTCATTGGATTGTTACATATTTTGACCCTAGAAAGAGTAACATAGCTGTTTACTGCTTCGAATCAATGTCTCTCTCGGTTTTAACCTGTTTTCTCGGTTTAAGCCTGTTTGGGATAAAACGGGTTTAAGTTTTTTCTAAACACTACAAATTCAACCCGAACTCTTACAATTAGTCAAATGCATTGAATGGTCACACATTCTGACCATAGAAACCATAACAAAGCTGTTTACTTCTTCGAATCAATGTTTTCTCGGTTTAACCTTGTTTTCGGATAAAACCGGTTTAAGTGTTGTCTCAACACTCCAAATTCATTCCGAGCTCTTACAATTAGTCAAATGGATTGGATTGTCACACATTACAACCATAGAAACAGTAGAAAAGCTGTTTACTTCTTCGAATCAATGTTTTCTCTCGGTTTTAGCCTGATTTCTCGGTTTAAGCTTGTTTTGGAATAAAACAGGTTTAAGTGTTGTCTAAACACTCCAAATTCATCCGGAACTCTTACAATTAGTCAAATTCATTGGACTGTCACACGTTTTGACCCTAGAAACAGTAACAAATCTGTTCACTGCTTCGAATCAATGTTTTCTCGGTTTTAGCTTGTTTCGGGACAAAATGGTTAAAAGTGGTGTTTAAACACTCCAAATTCAACTCGAACTCTGATAATTAGTCAAATGCATTGGATTGTTACATATTTTGACCCTAGAAAGAGTAATATAGTTGTTTACTGCTTCAAATCAATGTTTTCTCTCGGTTTTAGCATGTTTCCTTGGTTTAAGCTTGTTTTGGGATAAAACGGGTTTAAGTGTTGTCTAAACACTCCAAATTCATCCCAAACTCATACAATTAGTCAAATGGATGTGATTTTCACACATTATGACCATAGAAACAGTAACATAGCTGTTTACTTCTTCGACTCAATGTTTTCTCTCGGTTTTAGCCTATTTTCTCGGTTTAAGCTTGTTTTGGGATAAAACAGGTTTAAGTGTTGTCTAAACACTCCAAATTCATCCCAAACTCTTACAATTAGTCAAACGCATTGGAATGTCACACATTCGGATCCTAGAAACAGTAACTACGCTGTTTACTGTATAGAACCAATATTTTCTCGGTTTAGGCTGTTTCGGGACAACATGGGTAAAAGTGGTGTCTAAACACTCAAAATTCAACCCGAACTCTTATAATTAGTCAAATGCATTGGATTGTTACATATTTTAACCCTAGACAGGGTAACATATCTGTTAACTGCTTCGAATCAATTTTTTCTCTCGATTTTAGCCTGTTTTCTCGGTTTAAGCGAGTTTTGGATAAAACGGGTTTAAGTGTTGTCTAAACACTCCAAATTCGTCCCGAGTTCCTACAATTAGTCAAATGCATTGGACTGTCACACATGCTAACCCTAGAAACAGTAAAAACGCTGTTTACTGCTTCGAATCAATGTTTTCTCTTGGTTTTAGCCTGTTCGGGACAAAATGGGTAAAAGTGGTCTTTAAACACTCCCAATTCAACCCGAACTATTATAATTAGTCAAATGCATTGGATTGTCACACGTTCCGACCCTAGAAACAGTAACAAAGCTGTTTACTGATTCAAATCAATGTTTTCTCGGTTTTAGCCTGTTTCACGACAAAATGGGTAAAAGTGGTGTCTAAACACTCCAAATTCAACCCGAACTCTTATAATTAGTCAAATGCATTGGATTGTTACATATTTTGACCCTAGAAAGAGTAACATAGCTGTTTACTGCTTCGAATCAATGTCTCTCTCGGTTTTAACCTGTTTTCTCGGTTTAAGCCTGTTTGGGATAAAACGGGTTTAAGTTTTTTCTAAACACTACAAATTCAACCCGAGCTCTTACAATTAGTCAAATGCATTGAATGGTCACACATTCTGACCATAGAAACAATAACAAAGCTGTTTACTTCTTCGAATCAATGTTTTCTCGGTTTAACCTTGTTTTCGGATAAAACGGGTTTAAGTGTTGTCTCAACACTCGATATTCTTTCCGAGCTCTTACAATTAGTCAAATGGATTGGATTGTCACACATTACAACCATAGAAACAGTAACAATGTTTACTTCTTCGAATCAATGTTTTCTCTCGGTTTTAGCCTGATTTCTCGGTTTAAGCTTGTTTTGGAATAAAACAGGTTTAAGTGTTGTCTAAACACTCCAAATTCATCCGGAACTCTTACAATTAGTCAAATTCATTGGACTGTCACACGTTTTGACCCTAGAAACAGTAACAAAGCTGTTCACTGCTTCGAATCAATGTTTTCTCGGTTTTAGCCTGTTTCGGGACAAAATGGTTAAAAGTGGTGTGTAAACACTCCAAATTCAACTCGAACTCTGATAATTAGTCAAATGCATTGGATTGTTACATATTTTGACCCTAGAAAGAGTAAAATAGCTGTTTACTGCTTCGTATCAATGTTTCTCTCGGTTTTAGCCTGTTTTCTCGGTTTAAGCGTGTTTTGGGATAAAACGGGTTTAAGTGTTGTCTAAACACTCCAAATTCATCCCGAGCTCTTACAATTAGTCAAATGGATGTGATTTTCACACATTATGACCATAGAAACAGTAACATAGCTGTTTACTTCTTCGACTCAATGTTTTCTCTCGGTTTTAGCCTATTTTCTCGGTTTAAGCTTGTTTTGGGATAAAACGGGTTTAAGTGTTGTCTAAACACTCCAAATTCATCCCAAACTCTTACAATTAGTCAAATGCATTGGAATGTCACACATTCGGATCCTAGAAACAGTAACTACGCTGTTTACTGTATAGAACCAATATTTTCTCGGTTTAGGCTGTTTTGGGACAACATGGGTAAAAGTGGTGTCTAAACACTCAAAATTCAACCCGAACTCTTATAATTAGTCAAATGCATTGGATTGTTACATATTTTAACCCTAGACAGGGTAACATATCTATTAACTGCTTCGAATCAATTTTTTCTCTCGATTTTAGCCTGTTTTCTCGGTTTAAGCGAGTTTTGGATAAAACGGGTTTAAGTGTTGTCTAAACACTCCAAATTCGTCCCGAGTTCCTACAATTAGTCAAATGCATTGGACTGTCACACATGCTAACCCTAGAAACAGTAAAAACGCTGTTTACTGCTTCGAATCAATGTTTTCTCTTGGTTTTAGCCTGTTCGGGACAAAATGGGTAAAAGTGGTCTTTAAACACTCCCAATTCAACCCGAACTATTATAATTAGTCAAATGCATTGGATTGTCACACGTTCTGACCCTAGAAACAGTAACAAAGCTGTTTACTGATTCAAATCAATGTTTTCTCGGTTTTAGCCTGTTTCACGACAAAATGGGTAAAAGTGGTGTCTAAACACTCCAAATTCAACCCGAACTCTTATAATTAGTCAAATGCATTGGATTGTTACATATTTTGACCTTAGAAAGAGTAACATAGCTGTTTACTGCTTCGAATCAATGTCTCTCTCGGTTTTAACCTGTTTTCTCGGTTTAAGCCTGTTTGGGATAAAACGGGTTTAAGTTTTTTCTAAACACTACAAATTCAACCCGAGCTCTTACAATTAGTCAAATGCATTGAATGGTCACACATTCTGACCATAGAAACAATAACAAAGCTGTTTACTTCTTCGAATCAATGTTTTCTCGGTTTAAACTTGTTTTCGGATAAAACGGGTTTAAGTGTTGTCTCAACACTCCAAATTCTTTCCGAGCTCTTACAATTAGTCAAATGGATTGGATTGTCACACATTACAACCATAGAAACAGTAACAAAGCTGTTTACTTCTTCGAATCAATGTTTTCTCTCGGTTTTAGCCTGATTTCTCGGTTTAAGCTTGTTTTGGAATAAAACAGGTTTAAGTCTAAACACTCCAAATTCATCCGGAACTCTTACAATTAGTCAAATTCATTGGACTGTCACACGTTTTGACCCTAGAAACAGTAACAAAGCTGTTCACTGCTTCGAATCAATGTTTTCTCGGTTTTAGCCTGTTTCGGGACAAAATGGTTAAAAGTGGTGTTTAAACACTCCAAATTCAACTCGAACTCTGATAATTAGTCAAATGCATTGGATTGTTACATATTTTGACCCTAGAAAGAGTAAAATAGCTGTTTACTGCTTCGTATCAATGTTTCTCTCGGTTTTAGCCTGTTTTCTCGGTTTAAGCGTGTTTTGGGATAAAACGGGTTTAAGTGTTGTCTAAACACTCCAAATTCATCCCGAGCTCTTACAATTAGTCAAATGGATGTGATTTTCACACATTATGACCATAGAAACAGTAACATAGCTGTTTACTTCTTCGACTCAATGTTTTCTCTCGGTTTTAGCCTATTTTCTCGGTTTAAGCTTGTTTTGGGATAAAACGGGTTTAAGTGTTGTCTAAACACTCCAAATTCATCCCAAACTCTTACAATTAGTCAAATGCATTGGAATGTCACACATTCGGATCCTAGAAACAGTAACTACGCTGTTTACTGTATAGAACCAATATTTTCTCGGTTTAGGCTGTTTCGGGACAACATGGGTAAAAGTGGTGTCTAAACACTCAAAATTCAACCCGAACTCTTATAATTAGTCAAATGCATTGGATTGTTACATATTTTAACCCTAGACAGGGTAACATATCTATTAACTGCTTCGAATCAATTTTTGCTCTCGATTTTAGCCTGTTTTCTCGGTTTAAGCGAGTTTTGGATAAAACGGGTTTAAGTGTTGTCTAAACACTCCAAATTCGTCCCGAGTTCCTACAATTAGTCAAATGCATTGGACTGTCACACATGCTAACCCTAGAAACAGTAAAAACGCTGTTTACTGCTTCGAATCAATGTTTTCTCTTGGTTTTAGCCTGTTCGGGACAAAATGGGTAAAAGTGGTCTTTAAACACTCCCAATTCAACCCGAACTATTATAATTAGTCAAATGCATTGGATTGTCACACGTTCTGACCCTAGAAACAGTAACAAAGCTGTTTACTGATTCAAATCAATGTTTTCTCGGTTTTAGCCTGTTTCACGACAAAATGGGTAAAAGTGGTGTCTAAACACTCCAAATTCAACCCGAACTCTTATAATTAGTCAAATGCATTGGATTGTTACATATTTTGACCCTAGAAAGAGTAACATAGCTGTTTACTGCTTCGAATCAATGTCTCTCTCGGTTTTAACCTGTTTTCTCGGTTTAAGCCTGTTTGGGATAAAATGGGTTTAAGTTTTTTCTAAACACTACAAATTTAACCCGAGATCTTACAATTAGTCAAATGCATTGAATGGTCACACATTCTGACCATAGAAACAATAACAAATCTGTTTACTTCTTCGAATCAATGTTTTCTCGGTTTAACCTTGTTTTCGGATAAAACGGGTTTAAGTGTTGTCTCAACACTCCAAATTCCTTCCGAGCTCTTACAATTAGTCAAATGGATTGGATTGTCACACATTACAACCATAGAAACAGTAACAAAGCTGTTTACTTCTTCCAATCAATGTTTTCTCTCGGTTTTAGCCTGATTTCTCGGTTTAAGCTTGTTTTGGAATAAAACAGGTTTAAGTGTTGTCTAAACACTCCAAATTCATCCGGAACTCTTACAATTAGTCAAATTCATTGGACTGTCACACGTTTTTGTTGGAATTTATGAGACAAAGCTCACAAGAGAGGGTAGACAAACACTTGGTGAATGAATCCCCCTTTACCCACAACAAACTAACTCATTCTCAAGGGGGAGGAGAGAACATCAACTTGTGATGAACTCCCCATAAACAAGCTAGATAGAACCCAAATACTAGAGAGTAAGCGGATCCTAACTAGGAGAAGCACTAGTTTGAGACTTATCCTCTTCTAGTATCACAACACTTAGAGTTTGTGTACTTAGGAGAAGGAGGATTAAGAATCAGTAATCTAGGCTAAGTAAAGCAGTAAATAAGAAGAGTTTAGGTGGATTTGAGAAGAGAATAGGCTGCCTTAAGGGCAGCCTCTAACCGCTAATCCTAAACTCTCTACATTGTTAATATGAAACAAGAACACAAGTATAGAGAGGAAATCGGTTTCTCTTCTATTGAATAATGTTATGATGTGTTACAAAATGAGAGATTACAATGCTTAATATAGGAGAACAAATGTATATGGCCGTTTGAGATAAATGAGAGGTGAGAGTGACATATAGCCGTTGGTGCACAAGTGGGTGTATGGTGAAAGGGACAGCTCCTTCCCTTGGTTGTCTCATTCTTCACCAACCAAGGTCTCACATGCTTCCTTCCTTCCCTTCTTTTCCCTTTGTGAGACATTTAACTTCTTCTTGGGCCTCTTCTTCTTATAAGGCCTTTACTTCTCACATTGCTCTTATGGCCTACATGGCCTTATTGGCCACTCTTATTGTGCTCACGGCCTTACTGGCCGCTCCCACACCACTCATGGCCTTACCGGCCACACTTCTTGTACTAGCCGCCTTACCGGCCACTCTCTTCTTCCTTGTGCAGCTCACTCTCTCTTCTCCTTCATATATACTAATAGTACGGACGGGCCTGTACGGACGGGCCTGTACGGACGGGCCTGTACGGACGGGCCTGCTCTTCAATGTGTTCACGGCCTAACTGGCCGCTCTCCGGACATGGGTCCGTTCACGGACACGGTACATGGTCGCTCACGGACACGGACATGGCCTTACCGGCCTTTACATGGCCTTTCCGGCCTTTCTTCTCTTCTTCCAAGGTTCGGCCTTACCGGCCTCTCCTCTCTCCTCCTTGGTACATTCTAATACTCCCCCGCACGCTTGATCGGTGGGATACCATGGGGACCAAAGATCAAGGGTGGACTAGTGTCATCTACCTCATTAAAAAAACCTCAACAAAGAAAACCTCTTGGGATAAAACTTTGTTAAGGGAAAAAGAGTATAGACTCCACTATCCATGATGTCCCTTGACCTTGGTTTGCAAAGAACTAGCTCCCTTCTCTTCATGATTTGAACCGCTCCTACTCCTTAGCCCACCTTGCCTTTAGCACATTCCTTATGATCTCCATCCTTGCGCCTTTAGAATTTCTTTGAGGCTCTCATAGTCTCCTTTACCCCTTAAACAAGTGATAAAGAAGAAAAGAATAAGTGTTTGCTATGAGGAATATCAAAGAAAATTTCTAAAAGTGTGACAATTTAAGAGAACATATTAAAGACTAAAGACTAGTAATGAAGCTAAGATAATGAATTTATGAATTAAAATAGAGAAGAGTTTAGAGCACAGCCTTTATGGTGTTTTGATGGATAGGAGGGAGAGAGTTGATCACTGTTGCGGTTTGGAATTCCTCCTTGAGACCGCTCCTCTAACCATGGTTTTAAACCCGGTCAGTTTTATTTGTCAGACTGACACATGCCCACTGAATCGGACATAACTTTCGAACGGCTGCTCGGATTGGTATGATTCCACTTCCACTGGCAAGATGACTCTGTGGTCTCGAACTTTAATGAATAACGCGGAAGCCGAATCGCAGTGGAAGGGTTTCGTCCGAGTCGATCTTTGAGACGCTTCGGCTGAGCTTTAAGTAAAGACTTTTGCTTGTGGCCGAGCAGAATCTGTGAGGTACGGTCTGAAGTCACTTGATCTCCCCCGTAACCTTTACTTGATGATGGGCTGAAACCTCATCACCTCAGTTGAAGCCTTGTGCATCACCGTTCTTGTGCACATCCAATCAACAGTTGAAACCTTGTGCATCACCTTTCCTAAAGACCATTGTGCACATCCGATCAACAACTTGGCACTAACACACATGCTCTTGGACTGATTCATCACCTTCCACCAGCTTAACAAAGACTTGGTGGCCCTTGGTTCTAACTCCAGGCATTGTGCTGCGCTCTTACATGGCTATCTTGTAGCCTTCAACCTCGCCACTTCTTCTCCTTGAGATAGTGAGCGAGCTCCACACAATCTTCAATGCTGAAACTGAAACCAAAAATCAATGGAACAGATTCTAAACAAGAGATTGTTAGAGATTAGAGAATAGAGAATATAGAATATTACTGAAAATAAAATAGAATTTAGAGAATAAGTAACCAAGTATAAGTAACCAAGAGAATAAAGTATAAGAGACTATAAGAGAGAATATGGGCGATAGTATAAGGTGAATGGAGAGTAGAATAGAGCTCAAGAGTTCCTATGGACAGAGTTAGACTCTGTTTTCTTGAGTTTGCAGAAGCTTTGACAGCCAAGAACAACCAAGAAGACAATCTCTTTTGGTGCTTTAATGGCTGAAACACATGGACCTTATGGAAAATTAGTTTCTCCAAAGGTTTAGGACACTTCTCATGGTAGAATCACTTAAACAGGTCTTCTCCAAGAGTCTAATGCCTTCAAGGATCACGAAAGAGCATATAGAAGATGCTTTCCATGTTCAAAATTCAAATAAAAGAAGAAACACCTTTGGAACAACCTTTTGTCCATTGGTTAAAAGAATGCATCTTGGACCAACTTGAATCTATTTGACCAAGCGGGCTCTACATGCTAAAATAGTCTCTCTCTTCCTCAAACTCGAACCTGGACACACCATATGACCAGAAACAAAGCTTTCTCAACCTTGAGAAGAAGAAGAAGTGATTTAGTAATTAAACTTTAAAGGAAATTTAACAAAAGCAAAATTAAACCTTTAGAGGAAAATTAACTAAATCCTAAGAGAACTAAATCCTAAGAATTTCGTGGCTCATACAAGCACACAAGAACCGTGAATCCTCACCATGAACAACACAATTTGCTCAATGGTTCATCACTTCCCACACATCCCAAAATAAACAAAGCTATTACCAAATCGGTGAAGCTTAAGGATGGGGCTTGTAAAATCGATTTCTTTCCACACACTTGGTCTACAAATTCTAACAAGACAAGAGACCAAGCTTACTCAACAATGAGCTGCTAGAGAATCGATTTAATCAACAAAAGCAAAATTAAAGCTTTAAAGAAACTAAGCTAAGCGATTTAACACCTAAGCAAAGTCTAAAACTTTAACTAAGCTAACTCCTAAGAAAACGACTTTGAGAATGAGTTTAAAACACCAAGAACAGAACCTGCTCTGATACCATGTTGGAATTTATGAGACAAAGCTCACAAGAGAGGGTAGACAAACACTTGGTGAATGAATCCCCCTTTACCCACAACAAACTAACTCATTCTCAAGGGGGAGGAGAGAACATCAACTTGTGATGAACTCCCCATAAACAAGCTAGATAGAACCCAAATACTAGAGAGTAAGCGGATCCTAACTAGGAGAAGCACTAGTTTGAGACTTATCCTCTTCTAGTATCACAACACTTAGAGTTTGTGTACTTAGGAGAAGGAGGATTAAGAATCAGTAATCTAGGCTAAGTAAAGCAGTAAATAAGAAGAGTTTAGGTGGATTTGAGAAGAGAATAGGCTGCCTTAAGGGCAGCCTCTAACCGCTAATCCTAAACTCTCTACATTGTTAATATGAAACAAGAACACAAGTATAGAGAGGAAATCGGTTTCTCTTCTATTGAATAATGTTATGATGTGTTACAAAATGAGAGATTACAATGCTTAATATAGGAGAACAAATGTATATGGCCGTTTGAGATAAATGAGAGGTGAGAGTGACATATAGCCGTTGGTGCACAAGTGGGTGTATGGTGAAAGGGACAGCTCCTTCCCTTGGTTGTCTCATTCTTCACCAACCAAGGTCTCACATGCTTCCTTCCTTCCCTTCTTTTCCCTTTGTGAGACATTTAACTTCTTCTTGGGCCTCTTCTTCTTATAAGGCCTTTACTTCTCACATTGCTCTTATGGCCTACATGGCCTTATTGGCCACTCTTATTGTGCTCACGGCCTTACTGGCCGCTCCCACACCACTCATGGCCTTACCGGCCACACTTCTTGTACTAGCCGCCTTACCGGCCACTCTCTTCTTCCTTGTGCAGCTCACTCTCTCTTCTCCTTCATATATACTAATAGTACGGACGGGCCTGTACGGACGGGCCTGTACGGACGGGCCTGTACGGACGGGCCTGTACGGACGGGCCTGCTCTTCAATGTGTTCACGGCCTAACTGGCCGCTCTCCGGACATGGGTCCGTTCACGGACACGGTACATGGTCGCTCACGGACACGGACATGGCCTTACCGGCCTTTACATGGCCTTTCCGGCCTTTCTTCTCTTCTTCCAAGGTTCGGCCTTACCGGCCTCTCCTCTCTCCTCCTTGGTACATTCTAATAGTTTTGACCCTAGAAACAGTAACAAAGCTGTTCACTGCTTCGAATCAATGTTTTCTCGGTTTTAGCCTGTTTCGGGACAAAATGGTTAAAAGTGGTGTTTAAACACTCCAAATTCAACTCGAACTCTGATAATTAGTCAAATGCATTGGATTGTTACATATTTTGACCCTAGAAAGAGTAAAATAGCTGTTTACTGCTTCGTATCAATGTTTCTCTCGGTTTTAGCCTGTTTTCTCGGTTTAAGCGTGTTTTGGGATAAAACGGGTTTAAGTGTTGTCTAAACACTCCAAATTCATCCCGAGCTCTTACAATTAGTCAAATGGATGTGATTTTCACACATTATGACCATAGAAACAGTAACATAGCTGTTTACTTCTTCGACTCAATGTTTTCTCTCGGTTTTAGCCTATTTTCTCGGTTTAAGCTTGTTTTGGGATAAAACAGGTTTAAGTGTTGTCTAAACACTCCAAATTCATCCCAAACTCTTACAATTAGTCAAACGCATTGGAATGTCACACATTCGGATCCTAGAAACAGTAACTACGCTGTTTACTGTATAGAACCAATATTTTCTCGGTTTAGGCTGTTTCGGGACAACATGGGTAAAAGTGGTGTCTAAACACTCAAAATTCAACCCGAACTCTTATAATTAGTCAAATGCATTGGATTGTTACATATTTTAACCCTAGACAGGGTAACATATCTGTTAACTGCTTCGAATCAATTTTTTCTCTCGATTTTAGCCTGTTTTCTCGGTTTAAGCGAGTTTTGGATAAAACGGGTTTAAGTGTTGTCTAAACACTCCAAATTCGTCCCGAGTTCCTACAATTAGTCAAATGCATTGGACTGTCACACATGCTAACCCTAGAAACAGTAAAAACGCTGTTTACTACTTCGAATCAATGTTTTCTCTTGGTTTTAGCCTGTTCGGGACAAAATGGGTAAAAGTGGTCTTTAAACACTCCCAATTCAACCTGAACTATTATAATTAGTCAAATGCATTGGACTGTCACACGTTCTGACCCTAGAAACAGTAACAAAGCTGTTTACTGATTCAAATCAATGTTTTCTCGGTTTTAGCCTGTTTCACGACAAAATGGGTAAAAGTGGTGTCTAAACACTCCAAATTCAACCCGAACTCTTATAATTAGTCAAATGCATTGGATTGTTACATATTTTGACCCTAGAAAGAGTAACATAGCTGTTTACTGCTTCGAATCAATGTCTCTCTCGGTTTTAACCTGTTTTCTCGGTTTAAGCCTGTTTGGGATAAAACGGGTTTAAGTTTTTTCTAAACACTACAAATTCAACCCGAGCTCTTACAATTAGTCATATGCATTGAATGGTCACACATTCTGTCCATAGAAACAATAACAAAGCTGTTTACTTCTTCGAATCAATGTTTTCTCGGTTTAACCTTCTTTTCGGATAAAACGGGTTTAAGTGTTGTCTCAACACTCCAAATTCTTTCCGAGCTCTTACAATTAGTCAAATGGATTGGATTGTCACACATTACAACCATAGAAACAGTAACAAAGCTGTTTACTTCTTCGAATCAATGTTTTCTCTCGGTTTTAGCCTGATTTCTCGGTTTAAGCTTGTTTTGGAATAAAACAGGTTTAAGTGTTGTCTAAACACTCCAAATTCATCCGGAACTCTTACAATTAGTCAAATTCATTGGACTGTCACACGTTTTGACCCTAGAAACAGTAACAAAGCTGTTCACTGCTTCGAATCAATGTTTTCTCGGTTTTAGCCTGTTTCGGGACAAAATGGTTAAAAGTGGTGTTTAAACACTCCAAATTCAACTCGAACTCTGATAATTAGTCAAATGCATTGGATTGTTACATATTTTGACCCTAGAAAGGGTAAAATAGCTGTTTACTGCTTCGTATCAATGTTTCTCTCGGTTTTAGCCTGTTTTCTCGGTTTAAGCGTGTTTTGGGATAAAACGGGTTTAAGTGTTGTCTAAACACTCCAAATTCATCCCGAGCTCTTACAATTAGTCAAATGGATGTGATTTTCACACATTATGACCATAGAAACAGTAACATAGCTGTTTACTTCTTCGACTCAATGTTTTCTCTCGGTTTTAGCCTATTTTCTCGGTTTAAGCTTGTTTTGGGATAAAACAGGTTTAAGTGTTGTCTAAACACTCCAAATTCATCCCAAACTCTTACAATTAGTCAAATGCATTGGAATGTCACACATTCGGATCCTAGAAACAGTAACTACGCTGTTTACTGTATAGAACCAATATTTTCTCGGTTTAGGCTGTTTCGGGACAACATGGGTAAAAGTGGTGTCTAAACACTCAAAATTCAACCCGAACTCTTATAATTAGTCAAATGCATTGGATTGTTACATATTTTAACCCTAGACAGGGTAACATATCTGTTAACTGCTTCGAATCAATTTTTTCTCTCGATTTTAGCCTGTTTTCTCGGTTTAAGCGAGTTTTGGATAAAACGGGTTTAAGTGTTGTCTAAACACTCCAAATTCGTCCCGAGTTCCTACAATTAGTCAAATGCATTGGACTGTCACACATGCTAACCCTAGAAACAGTAAAAACGCTGTTTACTGCTTCGAATCAATGTTTTCTCTTGGTTTTAGCCTGTTCGGGACAAAATGGGTAAAAGTGGTCTTTAAACACTCCCAATTCAACCCGAACTATTATAATTAGTCAAATGCATTGGATTGTCACACGTTCTGACCCTAGAAACAGTAACAAAGCTGTTTACTGATTCAAATCAATGTTTTCTCGGTTTTAGCCTGTTTCACGACAAAATGGGTAAAAGTGGTGTCTAAACACTCCAAATTCAACCCGAACTCTTATAATTAGTCAAATGCATTGGATTGTTACATATTTTGACCCTAGAAAGAGTAACATAGCTGTTTACTGCTTCGAATCAATGTCTCTCTCGGTTTTAACCTGTTTTCTCGGTTTAAGCCTGTTTGGGATAAAACGGGTTTAAGTTTTTTCTAAACACTACAAATTCAACCCGAGCTCTTACAATTAGTCAAATGCATTGAATGGTCACACATTCTGACCATAGAAACAATAACAAAGCTGTTTACTTCTTCGAATCAATGTTTTCTCGGTTTAACCTTGTTTTCGGATAAAACGGGTTTAAGTGTTGTCTCAACACTCCAAATTCTTTCCGAGCTCTTACAATTAGTCAGATGGATTGGATTGTCACACATTACAACCATAGAAACAGTAACAAAGCTGTTTACTTCTTCGAATCAATGTTTTCTCTCGGTTTTAGCCTGATTTCTCGGTTTAAGCTTGTTTTGGAATAAAACAGGTTTAAGTGTTGTCTAAACACTCCAAATTCATCCGGAACTCTTACAATTAGTCAAATTCATTGGACTGTCACACGTTTTGACCCTAGAAACAGTAACAAAGCTGTTCACTGCTTCGAATCAATGTTTTCTCGGTTTTAGCCTGTTTCGGTACAAAATGGTTAAAAGTGGTGTTTAAACACTCCAAATTCAACTCGAACTCTGATAATTAGTCAAATGCATTGGATTGTTACATATTTTGACCCTAGAAAGAGTAAAATAGCTGTTTACTGCTTCGTATCAATGTTTCTCTCGGTTTTAGCCTGTTTTCTCGGTTTAAGCGTGTTTTGGGATAAAACGGGTTTAAGTGTTGTCTAAACACTCCAAATTCATCCCGAGCTCTTACAATTAGTCAAATGGATGTGATTTTCACACATTATGACCATAGAAACAGTAACATAGCTGTTTACTTCTTCGACTCAATGTTTTCTCTCGGTTTTAGCCTATTTTCTCGGTTTAAGCTTGTTTTGGGATAAAACAGGTTTAAGTGTTGTCTAAACACTCCAAATTCATCCCAAACTCTTACAATTAGTCAAATGCATTGGAATGTCACACATTCGGATCCTAGAAACAGTAACTACGCTGTTTACTGTATAGAACCAATATTTTCTCGGTTTAGGCTGTTTCGGGACAACATGGGTAAAAGTGGTGTCTAAACACTCAAAATTCAACCCGAACTCTTATAATTAGTCAAATGCATTGGATTGTTACATATTTTAACCCTAGACAGGGTAACATATCTGTTAACTGCTTCGAATCAATTTTTTCTCTCGATTTTAGCCTGTTTTCTCGGTTTAAGCGAGTTTTGGATAAAACGGGTTTAAGTGTTGTCTAAACACTCCAAATTCGTCCCGAGTTCCTACAATTAGTCAAATGCATTGGACTGTCACACATGCTAACCCTAGAAACAGTAAAAACGCTGTTTACTGCTTCGAATCAATGTTTTCTCTTGGTTTTAGCCTGTTCGGGACAAAATGGGTAAAAGTGGTCTTTAAACACTCCCAATTCAACCCGAACTATTATAATTAGTCAAATGCATTGGATTGTCACACGTTCTGACCCTAGAAACAGTAACAAAGCTGTTTACTGATTCAAATCAATGTTTTCTCGGTTTTAGCCTGTTTCTCGACAAAATGGGTAAAAGTGGTGTCTAAACACTCCAAATTCAACCCGAACTCTTATAATTAGTCAAATTCATTGGATTGTTACATATTTTGACCCTAGAAAGAGTAACATAGCTGTTTACTGCTTCGAATCAATGTCTCTCTCGGTTTTAACCTGTTTTCTCGGTTTAAGCCTGTTTGGGATAAAACGGGTTTAAGTTTTTTCTAAACACTACAAATTCAACCCGAACTCTTACAATTAGTCAAATGCATTGAATGGTCACACATTCTGACCATAGAAACCATAACAAAGCTGTTTACTTCTTCGAATCAATGTTTTCTCGGTTTAACCTTGTTTTCGGATAAAACCGGTTTAAGTGTTGTCTCAACACTCCAAATTCATTCCGAGCTCTTACAATTAGTCAAATGGATTGGATTGTCACACATTACAACCATAGAAACAGTAGAAAAGCTGTTTACTTCTTCGAATCAATGTTTTCTCTCGGTTTTAGCCTGATTTCTCGGTTTAAGCTTGTTTTGGAATAAAACAGGTTTAAGTGTTGTCTAAACACTCCAAATTCATCCGGAACTCTTACAATTAGTCAAATTCATTGGACTGTCACACGTTTTGACCCTAGAAACAGTAACAAATCTGTTCACTGCTTCGAATCAATGTTTTCTCGGTTTTAGCTTGTTTCGGGACAAAATGGTTAAAAGTGGTGTTTAAACACTCCAAATTCATCCCGAGCTCTTACAATTAGTCAAATGGATGTGATTTTCACACATTATGACCATAGAAACAGTAACATAGCTGTTTACTTCTTCGACTCAATGTTTTCTCTCGGTTTTAGCCTATTTTCTCGGTTTAAGCTTGTTTTGGGATAAAACAGGTTTAAGTGTTGTCTAAACACTCCAAATTCATCCCAAACTCTTACAATTAGTCAAATGCATTGGAATGTCACACATTCGGATCCTAGAAACAGTAACTACGCTGTTTACTGTATAGAACCAATATTTTCTCGGTTTAGGCTGTTTCAGGACAACATGGGTAAAAGTGGTGTCTAAACACTCAAAATTCAACCCGAACTCTTATAATTAGTCAAATGCATTGGATTGTTACATATTTTAACCCTAGACAGGGTAACATATCTGTTAACTGCTTCGAATCAATTTTTTCTCTCGATTTTAGCCTGTTTTCTCGGTTTAAGCGAGTTTTGGATAAAACGGGTTTAAGTGTTGTCTAAACACTCCAAATTCGTCCCGAGTTCCTACAATTAGTCAAATGCATTGGACTGTCACACATGCTAACCCTAGAAACAGTAAAAACGCTGTTTACTGCTTCGAATCAATGTTTTCTCTTGGTTTTAGCCTGTTCGGGACAAAATGGGTAAAAGTGGTCTTTAAACACTCCCAATTCAACCCGAACTATTATAATTAGTCAAATGCATTGGATTGTCACACGTTCTGACCCTAGAAACAGTAACAAAGCTGTTTACTGATTCAAATCAATGTTTTCTCGGTTTTAGCCTGTTTCACGACAAAATGGGTAAAAGTGGTGTCTAAACACTCCAAATTCAACCCGAACTCTTATAATTAGTCAAATGCATTGGATTGTTACATATTTTGACCCTAGAAAGAGTAACATAGCTGTTTACTGCTTCGAATCAATGTCTCTCTCGGTTTTAACCTGTTTTCTCGGTTTAAGCCTGTTTGGGATAAAACGGGTTTAAGTTTTTTCTAAACACTACAAATTCAACCCGAGCTCTTACAATTAGTCAAATGCATTGAATGGTCACACATTCTGACCATAGAAACAATAACAAAGCTGTTTACTTCTTCGAATCAATGTTTTCTCAGTTTAACCTTGTTTTCGGATAAAACGGGTTTAAGTGTTGTCTCAACACTCCAAATTCTTTCCGAGCTCTTACAATAAGTCAAATGCATTGGATTGTTACATATTTTGACCCTAGAAAGAGTAACATATCTGTTTACTGCTTCGAATCAATGTTTTCTCTCGGTTTTAGCCTGATTTCTCGGTTTAAGCTTGTTTTGGAATAAAACAGGTTTAAGTGTTGTCTAAACACTCCAAATTCATCCGGAACTCTTACAATTAGTCAAATTCATTGGACTGTCACACGTTTTGACCCTAGAAACAGTAACAAAGCTGTTCACTGCTTCGAATCAATGTTTTCTCGGTTTTAGCCTGTTTCGGGACAAAATGGTTAAAAGTGGTGTTTAAACACTCCAAATTCAACTCGAACTCTGATAATTAGTCAAATGCATTGGATTGTTACATATTTTGACCCTAGAAAGAGTAAAATAGCTGTTTACTGCTTCGTATCAATGTTTCTCTCGGTTTTAGCCTGTTTTCTCGGTTTAAGCGTGTTTTGGGATAAAACGGGTTTAAGTGTTGTCTAAACACTCCAAATTCATCCCGAGCTCTTACAATTAGTCAAATGGATGTGATTTTCACACATTATGACCATAGAAACAGTAACATAGCTGTTTACTTCTTCGACTCAATGTTTTCTCTCGGTTTTAGCCTATTTTCTCGGTTTAAGCTTGTTTTGGGATAAAACAGGTTTAAGTGTTGTCTAAACACTCCAAATTCATCCCAAACTCATACAATTAGTCAAATGCATTGGAATATCACACATTCGGATCCTAGAAACAGTAACTACTCTGTTTACTGTTTAGAACCAATATTTTCTCGGTTTAGGCTGTTTCGGGACAACATGGGTAAAAGTGGTGTCTAAACACTCAAAATTCAACCCGAACTCTTATAATTAGTCAAATGCATTGGATTGTTACATATTTTAACCCTAGACAGGGTAACATATCTGTTTACTGCTTCGAATCAATGTTTTCTCTCGATTTTAGCCGGTTTTCTCGGTTCAAGCGAGTTTTGGATAAAATGGGTTTAAGTGTTGTCTAAACACTCTAGATTCGTCCCGAGTTCCTACAATTAGTCAAATGCATTGGATTGTCATGCACGCTCAGCCTAGTAACAGTAAAAACGATGTTTACTGCTTCGAATCAATGTTTTCTCTTGGTTTTAGCCTGTTCGGGACAAAATGGGTAAAAGTGGTGTTTAAACACTCCAAATTCAACCCGAACTATTATAATTAGTCAAATGCATTGGATTGTCACACGTTCTGACCCTAGAAACAGTAACAAAGCTGTTTACTGATTCAAATCAATGTTTTCTCGGTTTTAGCCTGTTTCACGACAAAATGGGTAAAAGTGGTGTCTAAACACTCCAAATTCAACCCGAACTCTTATAATTAGTCAAATGCATTGGATTGTTACATATTTTGACCCTAGAAAGAGTAACATAGCTGTTTACTGCTTCGAATCAATGTCTCTCTCGGTTTTAACCTGTTTTCTCGGTTTAAGCCTGTTTGGGATAAAACGGGTTTAAGTTTTTTCTAAACACTACAAATTCAACCCGAGCTCTTACAATTAGTCAAATGCATTGAATGGTCACACATTCTGACCATAGAAACAATAACAAAGCTGTTTACTTCTTCGAATCAATGTTTTCTCGGTTTAACCTTGTTTTGGGATAAAACGGGTTTAAGTGTTGTCTCAACACTCCAAATTCATCCCGAGCTCTTACAATTAGTCAAATGGATTGGATTGTCACACATTACAACCATAGAAACAGTAACAAAGCTGTTTACTTCTTCGAATCAATGTTTTCTCTCGGTTTTAGCCTGATTTCTCGGTTTAAACTTGTTTTGGAATAAAACAGGTTTAAGTGTTGTCTAAACACTCCAAATTCATCCCGAACTCTAAAAATTAGTCAAATGTATTGGAATGTCACACTATCTGATCCTAGAAACAGTAAAAATGTTTTTTACTGTTTAGAATCAATGTTTTCTCGGTTTAGGCTGTTTCGGGACAAAATGGGTAAAAGTGGTGTCTAAACACTCAAAACTCAACCCGAACTCTTATAATTAGTCAAATGCATTGGATTGTTACATATTTTAACCCTAGACAGGGTAACATATCTATTTACTGCCTCGAATCAATGTTTTCTCTCGATTTTAGCCTGTTTTCTCGGTTTCAGCCTGTTTGGGATAGAACGGGCTTAAGTTTTGTCTAAACACTACAAATTCATCCTGAGCTCTTACAATTAGTCAAATGAATTGAATGGTCACACATGCTCACAATAGAAACAGTAACAAAGCTGTTTACTTCTTCGAATCAATGTTTTCTCGGATTTAGCCTCTTTCGGGACAAAATTGGTAAAAGTGGTGTCTAAACACTCCAAATTCAACCCGAACTCTTATAATTAGTCAAATGCATTGTATTGTTACATATTTTGACCTTAGAAAGAGTAATATAGCTGTTTACTGCTTCGAATCAATGTTTTCTCTCGCTTTTAGCCTCTTTACTTGGTTTAAGCGTGTTTTGGGATAAAACGGGTTTAAGTGTTGTCTAAACACTCCAAATTCATCCGGAACTCTTACAATTAGTCAAATTCATTGTATTGTCACTCGTTTTGACCCTACAAACAGTAACAAAGCTGTTCACTGCTTTGAATCAATATTGTCTCGGTTTTAGCCTGTTTCGGGACAAAATGGGTAAAAGTGGTGTTTAAACACTCCAAATTCAACCCGAACTCTTATAATTAATCAAATGCATTGGATTGTTACATATTTTGACCCTAGAAAGAGTAACATAGCTGTTTACTGCTTCGAATCAATGTTTTCTAGGATAAAACGGGTTTAAATGTTGTCTAAACACTCCAAATTCATCCCGAGCTCTTACAATTAGTCAAATGGATTGGATTTTCACACATTATGACCATAGAAACAGTAACAAAGCTGTTTACTTCTTCGACTCAATGTTTTCTCTCGGTTTTAGCCTGTTTCAGGACAAAATGTGTAAAAGTGGTGTCTAAACACTCCAAATTCAACCCGAACTCTTATAATTAGTCAAAGTTCATTGGATTGTTACATATTTTGAACCTAGAAAGAGTAATATAGCTGTTTACTGCTTCGAATCAATATTTTCTCTCGGTTTTAGCATGTTTCCTTGGTTTAAGCTTGTTTTGGGATAAAACGGGTTTAAGTGTTGTCTAAACACTCCAAATTCATCCCAAACTCTTACAATTAGTCAAATGCATTGGAATATCACACATTCGGATCCTAAAAACAGTAACTATGCTGTTTACTGTTTAGAACCAATATTTTCTCGGCTTAGGCTGTTTCGGGACAACATGGGTCAAAGTGGTGTCTAAACACTCAAAATTCAACCCGAACTCTTATAATTAGTCAAATGCATTGGATTGTTACATATTTTAACCCTAGACAGGGTAACATATCTGTTTACTGCTATTGATCTAGAGATTGAGAACAAGACCGGCCGTACGAGTGTCCGTACGAGCGTCCGTACGGCTTAGGCCCTTAGGCCATGGTTCGGTCCAAGGAATAAGAAGAGAAGGCCTTGATGATATTGAAGCCAGGAAAGAAGGATCTAGAAGAGAGGAGAGCTAAAATATCTTGTATGGAGGAAGGTCACATGTTAACCTTGGGGACGAGTGTAAGCGAGTCAACCAAAGGAAGGACATGTCGCTTTCATCATTAAAACCGATCAAGACAAGTCCCCTTAGAAAATCTCCCCTTCCTTTTTGTATCTCCAACGGCTATATGCTCAATGTCTCTCTATATATAGTCATGTAACAAACATGAGAAGTATTCTAATTAAGTCTTTTGAATTCTCTCTTATCTCTTATTCTCTTGTTTCTCTCCATTCTTTAGTTTATTCCGCAATTTTAACATGGTATCAGAGCCAGGTTTCTGTTCTTGACAAAACCATCTCCATTCTCTATTCTCTAGTCTTGATTCTCTATTCATGTTGTTCGCTTTCCATTCTAGTTCCTGTCTCTTGTGTTTATCCACCGGTCAAAAGCTTTATCCAGCGGTCAATAGCACTCAACCATGGAAAACACCAAGCCTCTTATTCTACCAACTGTTCTCAAGGGAGGAAACTACTTACTATGGTAAAGGACCACCAAAACCGCGTTGTGTGGCTGCGGACTTTGGAGTCACATCGAAGGTGGAAGAGTTCCAAAGAAAGTCACTCAAGAAGATGGCAAAGAAACCATCAAAGAAGATGAAGAAGAGGCAAAGCTCGAAGAAGAAGCTAAATGGTTTCAAGAAGACCAAACTGTCCTCTCCATACTTCAAAACTCTCTTGAAGCTCCCATACTAGAAGCCTATTCTTATTGTGAAACGGCTAGCGAATTATGTGAGACTCTTAAGAATGTATTCGGCAATGTCTCCAACCTCACTCGAGTCTTTGAAGTAAAGAAGACCATCAACGACCTGAATCAAGAGGATATGGAGTTCAAGAAACACTTTGGGAAGTTTAGGTCACTTTGGGCTGAATTCGAGATGCTCCGACCAAACACCATGGACCCGACCGTTCTTAACGAGCGAAGGGAACAAGACAAGGTCTTCTCTTTGCTCCTCACCCTCAATCCTATCTTCAATGACCTCATAAAACACATTCTACGGTCAGACAAGCTCCCAAGCCTCGATGATGTGTGTGCACATATTCAAAAGGAACAAGGCTCTCTCGGTCTCTTTAGTGGTAAGGGGAAGCTTGTCACGGCAAACAAAGGGGTATTCAAACCGGAGGAGCGGAGGTCAAAGGGTGGATGTGAGCATTGTAAAAGGAAGAACCACACCAAGGAGAAGTGTTGGTTCCTACACCCTCACTTACGCCCAAGCCAACACCACAAGGAACCACGAGCCAACCTCACTCACACCAAAGACGAGCAAGGTCAGACCGGCGGTTCTTCAAGGAATGGTGACGAGGCGGCATCAGGGGACTATGTGAGGAAATCAGACTTAGAAGCTTTCTTCAAGTCATTGGCTCTCAAGGAGCCTTCCGGTAAGACCTTCTTGACCCAAACGTCCAAGAACTCTCTTGTTGTAGACTCAGGTGCTTCTCACCATATGATTAGTAATTCGAGTCTCTTAAACAACATAGAACCGGCTAGGGGTGAGGTGATTATAGCAAATGGAGATAAGATCCCTGTTCAAGGAATTGGTAACCTTAGGTTATTTAACAAAGAGTCTAAGGCATTTTATATGCCAAAGTTTACTTCTAATCTCTTATCGGTTAAGAGGGCCACTAATGATCTCAATTGCTATGCTATATTTGGACCTAATGATGTGCATTTTCAGGATATTGAGACAGGAAAAATGATTGGTGGAGGTGGAACCAAAGATGATCTTTATATTCTTGAAGAGAGTTCACCAAAGTCACCAAAATCTTTTTTTCTTAGTTCTTGTCTTGGAATTTCTTTTAATGCAATGTGGCATGCTAGGGTAGGTCATCCTCATTCTAGGGCTCTTGAGTTGATGATACCTAATGTCTCTTTTGATCACTCTAGTTGTGAAGCTTGTATTCTTGGCAAACATTGTAAAACTGTTTTCACTAAGTCCACTACTTTTTATGAAAAATGTTTTGACTTAGTTCATTCAGATGTTTGGACATCTCCATGTGTCTCTAGGGATAATAACAAGTATTTTGTGACTTTCATAGATGAAAAATCAAAATATACTTGGGTAACTTTACTTCCCTCCAAGGACCGTGTGATTGATGCCTTTATAAACTTTCAAAACTATGTCACTAATCAGTTTAATGCTAAGATTAAAGTGTTTAGAACAGACAATGGAGGCGAGTATACAAGCAATCGATTCAAAGAGAACCTAACAAAGCATGGCATTGTTCGTCAAACAAGTTGTCCCTACACCCCTCAACAAAATTGTGTGGCCGAAAGAAAGAACCGACACTTGATGGAAGTAGCAAGGTCAATGATGTTTCACACCAATGTCCCAAGAAGATATTGGGGAGATGCGATGATGACGGCCTGCTACCTAATCAACCGGACTCCGACTAAGATCTTGGAAGATCGATCACCTTTTGAGGTATTGAATCAATTTAAACCATCACTCAATCACCTAAAACTGTTTGGATGCGTTTGTTTTGTCCTAGTACCAGGTGAACTACCGAACAAACTTGAAGCCAAGAGCACCAAGTGCATATTTCTCGGCTATTCTATCACTCAAAAAGGCTACAAATGCTTTGATCCGGTCAACAACCGCACCTTGATCTCACGTAATGTTAAGTTCCTTGAAGACCAAGGTTACTTTGACAAGAAGGATTGGGCAGGCTTGAGAGACTTGGCGACGCCTACGGATCGGTCTGCTGGTCTCAAGTTCTTACTTGATCACCTTGGCGTCTCATCTACTCAGCCTCCACCATTGTCCCAGGATACTACACCTGACTCACTTACCGGCCCAACGGCGTCCCAACCGCAGCCCTTGTCTGAGCAGAATTTGCTCGAGCAATCTCCTACCCTGGCTGATGTTGTGGTTCCGGAGCCGGAGGGGGAGAACAGTAGGCCAGAGGAACCAATACCGACTGAGCCAGCACCAGATCCACAACCAACTCCACAGCCGCGTCGGAGTACACGCGTTCGGTCACATCCGTCTACATGGAAAGACAAACGCATCTACTACAACAACCAAGCTATAGCACATCCCATACAAGATGTTTGTTCACTTGCGCACCTCCCAATTGATCATCAAGTGTTCCTTGGGAAGCTAGACGCACAGCCGATACCAAGCACCTATGAGGAAGTGAAAGAAAGCGAAGAATGGCTTGGAGCGGTAGACGATGAGGTTGATGCTATGATACGTAATCAAACTTGGGACGAAGCTGACCTACCACCAGGGAAAAAGGCAGTGAGCTCAAAATGGGTATTCACAATCAAGCATCTAAGCAATGGAGACATCGAGAGATACAAGGCCCGCCTAGTGGCGCGTGGCTTCACTCAAACATACGGCCAGGACTACAAAGACACATTTGCACCAGTGGCCAAGCTTCACACGGTGAGAGTAGTCTTATCCTTAGCTACTAACCTATCTTGGGAGTTGTGGCAAATGGACGTCAAAAACGCCTTCTTACAAGGAGAGTTAAAGGAAGAAGTGTACATGACACCACCTCCAGGCCTACAAAGCACCATTACTCCCGGGAAGGTACTAAGGCTAAGGAAAGCAATATATGGTCTGAAACAATCCCCACGAGCCGGGTACCACAAGTTGAGTACCACACTCATAGGATATGGCTTCAAGAAATCTCACTCGGATCACTCTCTCTTTATCCTTCAAAGCAATAAAGGTATAGTGGTTGTACTCGTGTATGTAGATGATATTATCATCTCTGGAGACAACCAGGAAGGTATTAAGGATATCAAAACTCATTTAAATTCTGTTTTTGATATCAAAGACCTTGGTGAGCTTAAGTACTTTCTTGGGATTGAAGTTTGCCGATCGCCGGAGGGCTTATTTCTTTCACAACGAAAGTACACACTTGATTTGCTTTGTGAAATAGGAAAACTAGGGGCTAAACCGGTTGACACTCCACTTCCTGATGGCTATCAAGTCGAACGAAAGGGGGAGAGGAATGATCCTCCATACGAAGACCCTTCCCGCTATCGTCGCCTTGTGGGTAAACTCATCTATTTAACACTTACTAGACCTGATATTTGCTATGCTGTGAATCAGGTTAGTCAATACATGAAAGTTCCAACAACTTATCACTGGAGTATCTTGGAACGAATCCTTCACTATCTCAAGAAGAGTCCAGGCTAAGGCATATGGATGGGTAAAAATGACAACACCGAGCTTGTAGGATATTGTGACGCGGATTGGGCTGGTGATAGGACAGATAGGAGGTCTTCAACGAGCTACTGCACCTTCATAGGAGGCAACCTAGTGACGTGGAAGACCAAGAAACAAAAGGTGGTGTCGATGTCAAGCGCCGAGTCCGAATATAGAGCGATGCGGAAGCTAACCACTGAGCTCACATGGCTTAAGGCATTACTAGAAGAACTAGGCATCAAGTCATCAACACCAATTCCTATGCACTGTGACAATGAGGCCGCAATACACATAGCTACCAACTCGGTGTTCCATGAAAGAACCAAACACATCGAGTTGGACTGCCACAAGGTTCGAGAGAAGATTGAAGAAGGAGTTACACTCCCATACCACATGCCAAGTGTAGACCAACTCGCTGACATCTTCACCAAGGCCGCAAGTCGTCAAGTTTGTAATCACATTCACAACAAGCTTGGACTGGTGGACTTCACCCGGCCTTGATCACAAGCTCCCTACCCGTGACCAACACACTCTTTTTCCCTCAAGGTAGTTTTGTCCCATGTGGTTTTCTAGTTTGAGGTTTTTAACGAGGTGTTGGCTTACGGGACTCCAAGCTTAACCATTTCACCTGGTTAAGCTTGCGGGGGAGTATTGATCTAGAGCTCGAGAACAAGACCGGCCGTACGAGTGTCCGTACAAGCGTCTGTACGGCTTAGGCCCTTAGGCCATGGTTCGGTCCAAGGAATAAGAAGAGAAGGGCTTGATGATATTGAAGCCCATGAAAGAAGGATCTAGAAGAGAGGAGAGCTAAAATATCTTGTATGGAGGAAGGTCACATGTTAACCTTGGGGACGAGTGTAAGCGAGTCAACCAAAGGAAGGACATGTCGCTTTCATCATTAAAACCGATCAAGACAAGTATCCTTAGAATATCTCTCCTTCCTTTTTGTACCTCCAACGGCTATATGCTCAATGTCTCTCTATATATAGTCATGTAAGAAACATAAGAAGTATTCTAATTAAGTCTTTTGAATTCTCTCTTATCTCTTATACTCTTATTTCTCTCCATTCTTTAGTTTATTCCGCAATTCTAACAACTGCTTCAAATCAATGTTTTCTCTCGGTTTTAGCATGTTTTCTTGGTTTAAGCTTGTTTTAGGATAAAACGGGTTTAAGTGTTGTCTAAACACTACAAATTCATCCCGAGCTCTTACAATTAGTCAAATGCATTGGTAACATAGCTGTTTACTGCTTCGAATCAATGTTTCTCTCGGTTTTAGCCGGTTTTCTCGGTTTAGTGTTTGGGATAAAACAGGCTTAAGTTTTGTCTAAACACTACAAATTCATCCTGAGCTCTTACAATTATTCAAATGCATTGAATGGTCACACATGCTCACCATAGAAACAGTAACAAAGCTGTTTACTTCTTCGAACCAATGTTTTCTCGGATTTAGCCTGTTTCGGGACAAAATGGGTAAAAGTGGTGTCTAAACACTTCAAATTTAACCCGAACTCTTATAAGTAGTCAAATGCATTGGATTGTTACATATTTTGACCCTAGAAAGAGTAATATAGCTGTTTACTGCTTTGAATCAATGTTTTCTCTCGGTTTTAGCCTGTTTTCTCTCGGTTTAAGCGTGTTTTGGGATAAAACAGGTTTAAGTGTTGTCTAAACACTCCAAATTCATCCGGAACTCTTACAATTAGTCAAATTCATTGGATTGTCACACATTTTGACCCTAGAAACAGTAACAAAGCTGTTCACTGCTTCGAATCAATGTTTTCTCGGTTTTAGCCTGTTTCGGGACAAAATGGGTAAAAGTGGTGTTTAAACACTCCAAATTCAACCCGAACTCTTATAATTAATCAAATGCATTGGATTGTTACATATTTTGACCCTAGAAAGAGTAACATAGCTGTTTACCGCTTCAAATCAATGTTTTCTCTCGGTTTTAGCATATTTTCTTGGTTTAAGCTTGTTTTGGGATAAAACGGATTTAAGTGTTGTCTAAACACTACAAATTCATCCCGAGCTCTTACAATTAGTCAAATTCATTGGTAACATAGCTGTTTACTGCTTCGAATCAATGTTTCTCTCAGTTTTAGCCAGTTTTCTTGGTTTAAGCCTGTTTGGGATAAAACAGGCTTAAGTTTTGTCTAAACACTACAAATTCATGCTGAGCTCTTACAATTAGTCAAATGCATTGAATGGTCACACATTCTGACCATAGAAACAGTATCAAAGCTGTTTACTTCTTCGAATCAATGTTTTCTCGGATTTAGCCTGTTTCGGGACAAAATGGGTAAAAGTGGTGTCTAAACACTCCAAATTCAACCCGAACTCTTATAACTATTCAAATGCATTGGATTGTTACATATTTTGACCCTATAAAGAGTAATATAGCTGTTTACTGCTTCGAATCAATGTTTTCTCTCGGTTTTAGCCTGTTTTCTCGGTTTAATCGTGTTTTGGGATAAAACGGGTTTAAGTGTTGTCTAAACACTCCAAATTCATCCGGAACTCTTACAATTAGTCAAATTCATTGGATTGTCACACATTTTGATCCTAGAAACAGTAACAAAGCTGTTCACTGCTTCGAATCAATGTTTTCTCGGTTTAAGCTTGTTTTGGGATAAAACAGGTTTAAGTGTTGTCTAAACACTCCAAATTCATCCCAAACTCTTACAATTTGTCAAATGCATTGGACTGTGACATATTTTGACCCTAGAAAGAGTAACATAGCTGTTTACTGCTTCAAATCAATGTTTTCTCTCGGTTTTAGCATGTTTTCTTGGTTTAAGCTTGTTTTGGGATAAAACGGGTTTAAGTGTTGTCTAAACACTACAAATTTGTCCCGAGCTCTTAGAATTACTCAAATGCATTGGTAACATAGCTTTTTACTGCTTCGAATCAATATTTCTCTCGGTTTTAGCCTGTTTTCTCGGTTTAAGCCTGTTTGGGATAAAACGGGCTTAAGTTTTGTCTAAACACTACAAATTCATCCTGAGCTCTTACAATTAGTCAAATGCATTGAATGGTCACACATGCTCACCATAGAAACAGTAACAAAGCTGTTTACTTCTTCGAACCAATGATTTCTCGGATTTAGCCTGTTTTGGGACAAAATGGGTAAAAGTGGTGTCTAAACACTCCAAATTCAACCCGAACTCTTATAAGTAGTCAAATGCATTGGATTGTTACATATTTTGACCCTAGAAAGAGTAATATAGCTGTTTACTGCTTCGAATCAATGTTTTCTCTCGGTTTTAGCCTGTTTTCTCGGTTTAAGCGTGTTTTGGGATAAAACGGGTTTAAGTGTTGTCTAAACACTCCAAATTCATCCGGAACTCTTACAATTAGTCAAATTCATTGGATTGTCACACATTTTGACCCTAGAAACAGTAACAAAGCTGTTCACTGCTTCGAATCAATGTTTTCTCGGTTTTAGCCTGTTTCGGGACAAAATGGGTAAAAGTGGTGTTTAAACACTCCAAATTCAACCCGAACTCTTATAATTAATCAAATGCATTGGATTGTTACATATTTTGACCCTAGAAAGAGTAACATAGCTGTTTACCGCTTCAAATCAATGTTTTCTCTCGGTTTTAGCATATTTTCTTGGTTTAAGCTTGTTTTGGGATAAAACGGATTTAAGTGTTGTCTAAACACTACAAATTCATCCCGAGCTCTTACAATTAGTCAAATTCATTGGTAACATAGCTGTTTACTGCTTCGAATCAATGTTTCTCTCAGTTTTAGCCAGTTTTCTTGGTTTAAGCCTGTTTGGGATAAAACAGGCTTAAGTTTTGTCTAAACACTACAAATTCATGCTGAGCTCTTACAATTAGTCAAATGCATTGAATGGTCACACATTCTGACCATAGAAACAGTATCAAAGCTGTTTACTTCTTCGAATCAATGTTTTCTCGGATTTAGCCTGTTTCGGGACAAAATGGGTAAAAGTGGTGTCTAAACACTCCAAATTCAACCCGAACTCTTATAACTATTCAAATGCATTGGATTGTTACATATTTTGACCCTATAAAGAGTAATATAGCTGTTTACTGCTTCGAATCAATGTTTTCTCTCGGTTTTAGCCTGTTTTCTCGGTTTAATCGTGTTTTGGGATAAAACGGGTTTAAGTGTTGTCTAAACACTCCAAATTCATCCGGAACTCTTACAATTAGTCAAATTCATTGGATTGTCACATATTTTGATCCTAGAAACAGTAACAAAGCTGTTCACTGCTTCGAATCAATGTTTTCTCGGTTTAAGCTTGTTTTGGGATAAAACAGGTTTAAGTGTTGTCTAAACACTCCAAATTCATCCCAAACTCTTACAATTTGTCAAATGCATTGGACTGTGACATATTTTGACCCTAGAAAGAGTAACATAGCTGTTTACTGCTTCAAATCAATGTTTTCTCTCGGTTTTAGCATGTTTTCTTGGTTTAAGCTTGTTTTGGGATAAAACGGGTTTAAGTGTTGTCTAAACACTACAAATTTGTCCCGAGCTCTTAGAATTACTCAAATGCATTGGTAACATAGCTTTTTACTGCTTCGAATCAATATTTCTCTCGGTTTTAGCCTGTTTTCTCGGTTTAAGCCTGTTTGGGATAAAACGGGCTTAAGTTTTGTCTAAACACTACAAATTCATCCTGAGCTCTTACAATTAGTCAAATGCATTGAATGGTCACACATGCTCACCATAGAAACAGTAACAAAGCTGTTTACTTCTTCGAACCAATGATTTCTCGGATTTAGCCTGTTTTGGGACAAAATGGGTAAAAGTGGTGTCTAAACACTCCAAATTCAACCCGAACTCTTATAATTAGTCAAATGCTATGGATTGTTACATATTTTTACCCTAGAAAGAGTAATATAGCTGTTTACTGCTTCGAATCAATGTTTTCTCTCGGTTTTAGCCTATTTTCTCGGTTTAAGCGTGTTTTGGGATAAAACGGGTTTAAGTGTTGTCTAAACACTCCAAATTCATCCGGAACTCTTACAATTAGTCAAATTCATTGGATTGTCACACGTTTTGACCCTAGAAACAGTAACAAAGCTGTTCACTGCTTCGAATCATTGCTTTCTCGGTTTTAGCCTGTTTCGGGACAAAATGGGTAAAAGTGGTGTTTAAACACTCCAAATTCAACCCGAACTCTTATAATTAGTCAAATGCATTGGATTGTTACATATTTTGACCCTAGAAAGAGTAACATAGCTGTTACTGCTTCAAATCAATGTTTTATCTCGGTTTTAGCATGTTTTCTTGGTTTAAGCTTGTTTTGGGATAAAACGGGCTTAATTGTTGTCTAAACACTCCAAATGTAAGAATTGAAGAAGAATGTGTTAGAATCGAAGAAGAATGCTTTGGTGTAACCAAGAGAGTTTGAAATCGTGTGGGGTGTGAGGAGAGTGTAAGCGATTGAGAGAGAGAGTTGGAGAAAGAGATATTTTCTCTTCTTACTAAAACAAAAACCTAGTTACAATCTAATTATAGACAGCTTTACACAAGAATATCCTCCTAAGATACTCTATACATTTACAAAGAGAGATAGTGACATCTCATAAACTGCACATGTGACTTCTCCCACTTGTGCACTCGTCCAACGGCTCCAAGGAGGAAGGATCTCGAAGACTTGAGGCCTTGTGACCGTTGTAGGCTTCCCTTTGATGGTCCGGGCTTGATATTTTCATTGGTTGTACGGACGGCCCGCTTGGTTGATGGTACGGACGTCCGTACAGTCGTACGGACGCTGGTGTGCTTCTTCATACTACTTCATACTCCCCCTCAAGCTTGACTAAGACTGTTGGTCAAGCTTGACAACATAGGCACCCACCTCATTAAAAACCTTAGTATATAAAACCATTTGGGAAAAACTATACATAAGGGAAAAAGAGTGTAGGTGCCAAGTGAGGAGCCTATGGCCGAGTAAGATCCATAAGGCCAAGTTTTGGGTGAATGTATTCACACACCTGAGAGCTTGCTGCTTAGCTTATGGCACCATGCCCTTGGAGACTGTTTCAAGCCATAGATCGCCTTGTTGAGTTTTAAGACCTTTCCCGGACCAATGGTGTCTTCTAAACCCGGTGGAGGCCGCATATACACTTCATCTTCAAGTTCTCCTTGCAAGAAGGCGTTCTTCACATCCATTTCCCACAGCTCCCAATCGAGGTTGGTGGCGAGTGAGAGCACAACTTGGACAGTGTGAAGTTTAGCCACCGGAGCAAACGTATCAAGGTAGTCCTCCCCATACGTTTGCATGAAACCTCGAGCAACAAGGCGTGCTTTATAGCGTTCAATCTCCCCATTGCTCTTATATTTGATAGTGAAGATATACCGAGAGGTTACAGCCTTCTTGCCCTTGCCATTTTATAAAGATTTTTGCAAAAATTTTCAAATTTTTAGGGTTTTTCTATGCCTTAGATGCTATGCAAGTATTAACATGATTATGCTAAAAATTTGAAATAAGAATCACAAACCTTCAGATATGTAATATCAAAGTTCATGGTCAAACCTTCAGATATGTTCAACCTTATCAGCCCCTCCTTAACATCAATGATTGCTCCTGCTGTGGCAAGGAATGGTCTCCCAAGCAAGATTGGATCCTCTACCTCCTTATCCATCTTTATTATGATGAAATCAGTGGGAATTCTTGCCTTGCCTATCTTGACTAGGAGGCTCTCCAATTTACCAACTACATCTTTGTGTGAACCATCAGCTAGACTTATGTAGAGATTGCTTGGCTTGAATTCAGTGTGTCCAAGCTTTTCTGCTATAGAGTAGGGCATGACACTAACAGATGCTCCAAGATCACACAAGCATTTGTTGAAGTGCAGGTAGCTGATGGAGCAAGGTAGATTGAATGGACCTGGATCTTCAAGTTTTGTTGGTACAATAGCTGTCCCAATCTCTTCTTGATCTCTCCTGTTTTGATTATGAGCTTTCTGCTTGGTTATGTCAAGTGACATGCCTTTGTAGAGAGGATATGGGGCATATTGTTCCAAAGATGGTCCTCTCTCTGCTTCCTTCTCTTCAATGACAACCTCCTGTTGAATGGCCCTCACTTCCTTCTTTTCAATCACAACCTCTTCCTTCAAAGCCATGACTTCTTCCTTCTCAATGACTTCCCCTTGTTGTAAAGCTAACTCCTTTTCTTGTTGCAAAGCCAACTGTTCCCTTTTCTCAATAATTTCTCTGAGTTCTTTCAGCTTTTGTGCTTTGAAACGTCCTGGGAATGGTAGTGGAGGCTTGTAAGCAGGAGGAATGTACTTAACAGGTTTGACAGCTTCAGAGTCTCCAGCTCGATTTACCACTCGAGCATGCACTCGGTCGAGTGGCTGCTCGAGTCCCTGGTCGAGTGCAATGTCGACCTCCTTTTGCTTTGCACAAATGTCACTTAGGGCTTTAGTAACTGATGAATTCCCCCAAACTTGGACTTCACTGTCCTCAGTGACAACTGCCTCATTGAGGTGAATGGCCTTAGCAGTGCATTCCCTTGGGTGTTGAAGTTGGTTTGGTGTAGGAGAGGAAGTAGAAGCCATGCAACTCTCCATGTTCGTGATTGTAGAGCTCAGTCTCTCCAACTAGTTATTCAGTCCAGTAGAATAAGAATTCAACGTTTGGTGCAGCTCAGCAAACTGCCTTGCTTCCTCAATCTGCTTAGTAGCTTGCCCAAGCAACAGTTGTTGCATCATATCTCTTAAGTCAGGTTCTTGAGCTTGTGAGGTCTGGAACCATGGAGAGGGATACAATTCAGCCTGGTATACTGGTTGATGTTGCATGGGTATGTAATTGAACATACTGTTGTGGTACATCATTACTGACTCGAAAAGGTACTCGGTCGAGCGCAGGCTCGAGTGGGTGGTCGAGTCGACTGGGAAGTAATGGCTATTTGGATCCGGCTTCTGGCTCGATCAAGTGCTCGATCACAGCTCGGTCGAGTGGTGGTCGAGTTGGTGGTCGAGCTGGTACCTGAAACTCAATCACAGACAAGCAGTAGAAGAAACGAGATCAGTAGTGAACAAGTGGATAAACGAACTTAATCTTAGACTTTTTTTTTTTATCCTAATTGTCACAAAAACACACTCAAATGGGCAACAGCGCCAAATTGAAACAAGATTTATGTTGTGGTGTGAATGATGATGTATGCAATGGTGAGATATGAATGGAATGATGGATGGGTGTTTCAATTCCCCTTATGCTATTGCAGTACAAGAGGTATCAATCCTAAATGAGTGTTTGTGAACAATTAAGATATGCATATGAATCTAAGTTAAGACAAATGTAAAGATTGTTTGTCACTAACAATCCTAGGAAGAAAATGTAAAATGCAGAAAATAAACTACAAGAACTAACAACTAGATGCAAATGAAACTGAATGATTGAAACAGTAATAAAGCAAGAACAGAAACAGAGACTACTACTAATGAACTAATGCAAGATAAGTATTGAACTGAAAACTAAATGTATGCAACTAGAATGAAACAGGAATGAAACAAGACAAACACAAATCATAGACACAGAGTTCTGAGGATGAACTCGAGCAGCACTCGACCGAGTGTAGGTCGAGTGGGTGGTCGAGCTAGACTAGACGCAGAAATAGAGCAATGCAATAAAAACAGAGTAATGCTAAATCCAATCAAACAACAAGCAAGCAACAAGATTAAGACTAAGATTTCAATAAACAAAGAAGGTCCTGAGGATGGATTCATGGGATGGACTAATCATTGTGGTTATCTAACTTGGTCAACAAATCTCAAGCAAACTTTGAGCTAACCTCTAGACATATTAATCTAAGACAAGTTTCTCCCACTCTCATGGTCAAGAAACAATCAAACCTATGCAATTCTAGACTTGTTCTCGCATAGTAAAGAATCTACACAAGCAGGCATTAAGCAATACATCTCAAACCAAACAAGACCTCTAATCTCTTAGCAAGCCTAATGGTAAGCTCTAGATCTAGCCTTATCTATGCTTCCTAAACATTGGTGTGATGCTAAGAAGCTTGAAATCAGACTCTACCCTCTCAGATATAGAATCAGCATTAAGATCATCTACCCTAGAAGAGATCTACAACAATCAAGCTTGACCAAGTCACACAAACCACAAGATCAATCCATCCTAACCCATCCTCAAGATCCTAAGGAAACTACTCACAACAATACATGATGATCAAAGTCAAAAACCCAGAAAATATTGAAACTTGCATTATTAGAAAGATTAAACAAAGATCTTCAATATTGATGAAAGGATGCAACTCAAATTCTCAATATCTTGAAAGTTATAGAACCAACAAAATATAAGAATCTAGTCTTCTTTTTTTAGGAAGTACAAGATCTTAAAAATAAAAATGCAAAAGGAATAAAACTAAAAAAGGTAAAAACTAGGTTTAGGGAATATCTAAAAAGTTGCACCCTTTGGTGGCTGCAGGTACAAGGCCTTATATAGGTGAGGAGGTGGAAGCCCTAAAAATAGAAAAAGTCAAAGTAGTCAACGGCTCGGTCAACTCGACCAGTGCTCGGTCGAGTCCATGGTCGAGCTGGCTTCTCTCGTGCACACTCCACTCGGTCGAGTCCATCTACCCACTCGGTTGAGTCCATCTACCCACTCGGTCGAGTGCTTGGTCGAGTGCTTGGTCGAGTTGGACTCTGGACCTTGGTTCTTCAGCCTTAACTCTCTTGCTTTCCCTTCAAGATTGCTTCACTTCCCCTCAGGATTGTTTCCATGCTCCTTAAGCTCCAAAATCACCTGTTTATGCATGAAAAGATGCAAATGCAATGCAACTAAACTCTAATGCATGATTAGTCCTAAAGCTACACAATAATGATGAAAATGGCTAGCAAAAGATGCAAAAGATGTGAATAAACTAAGGGAAAACATGGTAAAATATATGAACATCACTCGTTAAAAACCTCAAGGTAGAAAACCACATGGGACAAAACTCCCTTGAGAAAAAAAGAGTGTGGTGGTCATGGGTAGAGGGCTTGATCAAGGGTGTGTCAAGTCCACCAGTCCAAGCTTGTTGTTAATGTGGTCACACACTTTACGATAGGCGGTCTTGGTGAAGATATCAGCGAGTTGGTCTACACTTGGTGTGTGATATGGGAGTGTAACTCCTTCTTCAATCTTCTCGCGAACCTTGTGGCAGTCCAACTCAATGTGCTTCGTTCTTTCATGGAACACCGAGTTTGTGGCTATGTGAATGGCGGCTTCATTGTCACAGTGCATAGGTATTGGTGTTGATGGATTGATGCCTAGTTCTTTTAATAACGCCTTGAGCCAAGTGAGCTCGGTAGATAACTTCCGCATCGCTCTATATTCGGACTCGGCGCTGGACATTGACACTACCTTTTGCTTCTTGGTCTTCCACGTAACTAGGTTGCCTCCTATGAAGGTGCAGTAGCCCGTTGTAGACCATCTATCAGTCCTATCACCAGCCCAATCTGCGTCACAATATCCCACAAGGTCGGTGTTGTCATTCTTGCCCATCCATACGCCTTGGCCTGGACTCTTCTTGAGATAGTGAAGTATTCTTTCCAAGATGTTCCAGTGGTATGTTGTTGGAGCTTTCATGTACTGGCTAACCTGGTTCATAGCATAGCAAATGTCAGGTCGAGTAAGTGTTAAATAGATAAGCTTACCCACAAGACGATGATAGCGAGAGGGGTCTTCGTATGGAGGATCATTCCTCTCCCCCTTTCGTTCAACTTGGTAGCCATCAGGGAGCGGTGTGTCAACTGGTTTAGCTCCTAGCTTTCCTGTTTCACAAAGTAAATCAAGGGTGTACTTTCGTTGGGAAAGAAATAGACCTTCCGGAGAACGACACACTTCAATCCCAAGAAAGTACTTAAGCTCACCGAGGTCTTTTATATCAAACACAGAGTTTAAATGAGTTTTGATATCTTTTATACCTTCATGGTCGTCTCCAGAGATGATAAGATCATCTACATAAACCAGCACAACCACTATACCTTTATCACCTTGACGAGTAAAGAGAGAGTTGTCCGAGTGAGTTCTTTTAAAGCCATATCCAATAAGTGTGGTGCTCAACTTGTGATACCAAGCTCGTGGTGATTGCTTTAAACCATATATAGCTTTCCTTAGTCTCAATACCTTTCCCGGAGCGATCATGTCTTCAAGGCCCAGTGGTGGTGTCATGTAAACTTCTTCCTTTAATTCTCCTTGTAGGAAGGCGTTTTTGACATCCATCTGCCATAACTCCCAAGATAGGTTCGTGGCTAAGGATAGGACTACTCTCACCGTATGAAGTTTTGCCACTGGTGCGAACGTGTCTTTGTAGTCCTGGCCATATGTTTGTGTGAAGCCACGGGCCACTAACCGTGCCTTGTATCTCTCAATGTCTCCATTGCTGAGGTGTTTGATTGTGAAGACCCACTTTGAGCTCACTGCCTTTTTCCCTACTGGTAGGTCAGTTTTATCCCACGTGTGATTACGTATCATGGCGCCAACTTCATCATCTACCGCTCCAAGCCATTCTTTGCTTGCTTTCGCTTCCTCATAAGTGTTTGGTATCGGTTGTGCATCTAGCTTCCCAAGGAACACTTGATGATCCATAGGGAGGTGTGTAAGGGAGCAGACAGCTTGTACGGGATGTGCCATAGCTTGGTTGTTGTAGTAGACACGTTTGTCCTTCCAAGTAGACGGATGTGACCGGACGCGTGTGCTCCGACGCGGCTGGAAGACCGGTTGTGGGTCTGGAGCCGGCTCAGTCGATATTGGTTCCCCAGACACAGCAACTTCCACCTCAGGTTCATCTAGCCTACTGTTCTCCCCCTCCGGCTCCTGAGCCACAACATCAACCGGTTGGTCGGAATGTTCGGGCAGCGATGAGTCGGTACGTGAGTCAGGTGTAGAATCCTGGGACAGATGCGTCGGCTGAGTGGGGTTGACTCCAAGATGATCGAGGAGGAACTTGAGACCTGCTGACTGATCCATAGGCGTCGCCAAATCTCTCAAGCCGGCCCAATCCTTCTTGTCGAAGTAGCCTTGGTCTTCAAGGAACTTGACATCGCGAGAGACAAATGTGCGGTTGTTGACCGGATCAAAACACTTGTAGCCTTTTTGAGTAATGGAGTAACCAAGGAATATACACTTGGTGCTTTTTGCTTCCAGTTTGTTCCTTAGCTCACCTGGTACTAACACAAAACAGACACATCCAAACACTTTTAAGTGACTAAGTGATGGTTTAAATTGGTTTAGTACCTCAAAAGGCGATTTATCGTCCAATATCTTTGTGGGAGTTCGGTTGATTAGATAGCTGGCTGTTAGTACTGCATCTCCCCAATATCTCCTTGGAACATTAGTGTGAAACATCATCGATCTCGCAACTTCCATCAAGTGTCGGTTCTTTCTTTCGGCTACCCCATTTTGTTGAGGAGTGTAGGGGCAACTTGTTTGATGTATAATGCCATGCTTTGCTAGGTGTTCTTTGAATCGATTGCTTGTATACTCACCTCCATTATCTGTTCTAAACACTTTAATCTTGGCATTAAACTGATTGGTCACATAGTTTTGAAAGTTTATAAAAGCATCAATCACACGGTCCTTTGAGGAAAGTAAGGTGACCCAAGTATATTTTGATTTTTCATCTATAAATGTCACAAAATACTTGTTATTATCCCTAGACACACATGGAGAGGTCCAAACATCTGAATGAACTAAGTCAAAGCATTTTTCATAACATGTAGTAGACTTAGAGAAAACAGTTCTACAATGTTTTCCAAGTATACAAGCTTCACAACTAGAGTGATCAAAAGAAACATTAGGAATCATTAATTCAAGAGCCCTAGAGTGAGGATGACCTAGCCTAGCATGCCACATTGCATTCAAAGAAATTCCAAGACAAGAACTAAAAGAAACAGATTTTGGTGGACTTGGTGAACTATCTTCAAGAATATAAAGGTCATCTTTGGTTCCACCTTCACCAATTAGTTTTCCAGTCTCAATATCCTGAAAGTAAACATCATTAGGCCCAAATATAGCATAGCAATTTAAATCATTGGTAGCTCTCTTAACCGACAAAAGATTTGAAGTAAACTTAGGCATATAAAACGCTTTGGACTCTTTGTTAAACAATTTTAAGTTTCCTATGCCTTGAATTGGTATTTTATCACCATTAGCAATAACAACATTTCCCTTAGTCGATTCTATATTATTTAGCAAATTCGAGTTACTAATCATATGATGAGAGGCACCCGAATCTACTACTAGGGAGTTATTAAGCTTTAGGGTAGAAAATGTTTTACCACTTGACTCCTTGAGAGCCAAGGACTTGAAGAAGGCCTCCAAGTCAGATTTCCTCACATAGTCTCCGGAAGCAGCCTCTTTACCGGTCTTGGAGGAGCTGCCGGTCTGGACTTGTTCGTCCTTGGTGTGAGTCACGTTGGCTCTCGGATCTTTGTGATGGTGACTTGGGCGCAAGTGAGGGTGTAGAAACCAACATTTCTCCTTAGTATGGTTCTTCCTCTTACAATGCTCACATCCTCCCTTTATCTTCCGATCTTCTTGCTTGAAGACTCCTTTGTTGGCCATGACTAGCTCCCCCTTACCGCTAAACAAGCCGAGAGAGCCTTGTTCTTTTTGTATCTGTGCACACGCATCATCAAGGCTTGGGAGCTTGTCCGACCTTAGGATGTGTTTTATGAGGTCGTTGAAGGTAGGATTGAGGGTGAGGAGCAGGGAAAAGACCTTGTCTTGTTCCCTTCTCTCGTTGAGTATGGCCGGTTCCATGGTGTTTGGCCGGAGCATCTCAAATTCAGCCCAAAGTGACCTAAACTTCCCAAAGTGTTTATTGAACTCCATATCTTCTTGATTCAAGTCGTTGATAGCCTTCTTGACTTCAAATACTCGAGTGAGGTTAGAGATATTCCCGAAAACGTTCTTAAGAGTCTCGCATAGCTCACTGGCCGTTTTGCAATAAGAATAGGCTTCTAGTATGGGAGCTTCGAGAGAGTTTTGAAGTATAGAGAGGACAGTTTGGTCTTCTTGGAACCATTTAGCTTCTTCTTCATCTTCTTTGATGGTTTCTTTTCCATCTTCTTGAGCGGCTTTCTTTGGAGCTCTTCCACCTTCAATATGGCTCCAGAGTCCGCGGCCACACAGCGCGGTTTTGGTGGTTCTTGACCACAGAAGGTAGTTTCCTCCCTTGAGGACAGTCGGTAGAACAAGTGGTTTGGTGTTCTCCATGGCCGAATACTATGGACCGTTGGGTAAAGCTTTTGACCAACGGATAAACTCAAAGGAATCAAGGTAGAATAGAAAGAAAACAACAAGAACAAAGAATAGAGAATAGAGAATAGGTTGGTTCATCAAAAATGAGAACCAAGCTCTGATACCATGTTAGAATTGCGGAATGTATAATGTAGAATGAGGAGAGAATTGAATAAGAAATGAGAGTATAGAAATAAAGACTTAATTAGTTAACTTCTTATGTTGTTTACATGGCCATATATAGGTAAACATAGAGCATATAATCGTTAGGCATACAAAGGGAAGGAGAGAGAGCTAATAGTACAAGTATTAATGAGGGAAAGCGACATCTCCTTCCCTTGGTTGGCTCGTTGACTCGCTCCCAAGGTAAGCATGTGACTTCTCCCATAAGATATTTTGTTATCCTCTCTTCTAGATCCTTCTTCCCTTTGGGCTTCAATGTTATCAAGGCCTCTTCCTCTTATTACTTGGACTGTGCCATCACTTAAGGACCAAGACCATAGGCCATACGGACGCTTGTACGGATGGCCGTACGGACAGCCGTACGGACAGCCTTGATCTCATGGCCTAGATCAATAATGCTCACCATAGAAACAGTAACAAAGCTGTTTACTTATTCGAACCAATGATTTCTCGGATTTAGCCTGTTTCGGGACAAAATGGGTAAAAGTGGTGTCTAAACACTCCAAATTCAACCCGAACTCTTATGATTAGTCAAATGCTATGGATTGTTACATATTTTGACCCTAGAAAGAGTAATATAGCTGTTTACTGCTTCGATCAATGTTTTCTCTCGGTTTTAGCCAATTTTCTCGGTTTAAGCGTGTTTTGGGATAAAACAGGTTTAAGTGTCGTCTAAACACTCCAAATTCATCCAAAACTCTTACAATTAGTCAAATTCATTGAATTGTCACACGTTTTGACCCTAGAAACAGTAACAAAGCTGTTCACTGCTTCGAATCATTGTTTTCTCGGTTTTAGCCTGTTTCGGGACAAAATGGATAAAAGTGGTGTTTAAACGCTCAAAATTCAACCCGAACTCTTATAATTAGTCAAATGCATTGGATTGTAACATATTTTGACCCTAGAAAGAGTAACATTGCTGTTTACTGCTTCGAATCAATGTTTCTCTCGGTTTAAACCTGTTTTCTCGGTTTAAGCATGTTTGGGATAAAACGGGTTCAAGTTTTGTCTAAACACTACAAATTCAACCCAAGCTCTTACAATTAGTCAAATGCATTGAATGGTCACACGTTCTGGCCATAGAAACAGTAACAAAGCTGTTTACTTCTTCGAATCAATGTTTTCTCGGATTTAGCCTGTTTAAGGACAAAATGGGTAAAAGTGGTGTCTAAACACTCCAAATTCAACCCGAACTCTTATATTTAGTCAAATTCATTGGATTGTTACATATTTTGACCCTAGAAAGAGTAATATACTTGTTTACTGCTTCGAATCAATGTTTTCTCTCGGTTTTAGCCTGTTTTCTCGGTTTAAGCGTGTTTTGGGATAAAACGGGTTTAAGTGTTGTCTAAACACTCCAAATTCATCCGGAACTCTTACAATTAGTCAAATTCATTGGATTGTCACACATTTTGACCCTAGAAACAGTAACAAAGCTATTCACTGCTTCGTATCAATGTTTTCTTGGTTTTAGCCTGTTTCGGGACAAAATGGGTAAAAGTGGTGTTTAAACACTCCAAATTCAACCCGAACTCTTATAATTAGTCAAATGCTATGGATTGTTACATATTTTGACCCTAGAAAGAGTAATATAGCTGTTTACTGCTTCGAATCAATGTTTTCTCTCGGTTTTAGCCTATTTTCTCGGTTTAAGCGTGTTTTGGGATAAAACGGGTTTAAGTGTTGTCGAAACACTCCAAATTCATCCGGAACTCGTACAATTAGTCAAATTCATTGGATTGTCACACGTTTTGACCCTAGAAACAGTAACAAAGCTGTTCACTGCTTCGAATCATTGTTTTCTCGAGTTTAGCCTGTTTCGGGACAAAATGGGTAAAAGTGGTGATTAAACACTCCAAATTCAACCCGAAATCTTATAATTAGTCAAATGATATTTTGACCCTAGAAAGAGTAGCATTGCTGTTTACTGCTTCGAATCAATGTTTCTCTCGGTTTTAACCTGTTTTCTCGGTTTAAGCATGTTTGGGATAAAACGGGTTCAAGTTTTGTCTAAACACTACAAATTAGTCAAATGCATTGAATGGTCACACGTTCTGACCATAGAAACAGTAACAAAGCTGTTTACTTCTTCGAATCAATGTTTTCTTGGATTTAGCCTGTTTAAGGACAAAATGGGCAAAAGTAGTGTCTAAACACTCCAAATTCAACCCGAACTCTTATAATTAGTCAAATTCATTGGATTGTTACATATTTTGACCCTAGAAAGAGTAATATAGCTGTTTACTGCTTCGAATCAATGTTTTGTCTCGGTTTAAGCGTGTTTTGGGATAAAACGGGTTTAAGTGTTGTCTAAACACTCCAAATTCATCCGGAACTCTTACAGTTAGTCAAATTCATTGGATTGTCACACATTTTGACCCTATAAACAGTAACAAAGCTGTTCACTGCTTCGAATCAATGTTTTCTCGGTTTTAGCCTGTTTCGGGACAAAATGGGTAAAAGTGGTGTTTAAACACTCCAAATTCAACCCGAACTCTTATAATTAGTCAAATGCATTGGATTGTTACATATTTTGACCCTAGAAAGAGTAACATAGCTGTTTACTGCTTCAAATCAATGTTTTCTCTCGGTTTTAGCATGTTTTCTTGGTTTAAGCTTGTTTTGGGATAAAACGGGTTTAAGTGTTGTCTAAACACTACAAATTCATCCCGATCTCTTAGAATTAGTTAAATGCATTGGTAACATAGCTGTTTAGTGCCTCGAATCAATTTTTCTCTCGGTTTTAGCCAGTTTTCTCGGTTTAAGCCTGTTTGGGATAAAACTGGCTTAAGTTTTGTCTAAACACTACAAATTCATCCTGAGCTCTTACAATTAGTCAAATGCATTGAATGGTCACACATTCTGACCATAGAAACAGTATCAAAGCTGTTTACTTCTTCGAATCAATGTTTTCTCGGATTTAGCCTGTTTCGGGACAAAATAGGTAAAAGTAGTGTTTAAACAGTCCAAATTCAACCCGAACTCTTATAACTAGTCAAATGCATTGGATTGTTACATATTTTGACCCTAGAAAGAGTAATATAGCTGTTTACTGCTTCAATCAATGTTTTCTCTCGGTTTTAGCCTGTTTTCTCGGTTTATGCGTGTTTTGGGATAAAACGGGTTTAAGTGTTGTCTAAACACTCCAAATTTTTCTGGAACTCTTACAATTAGTAAAATTCATTGGATTGTCACACATTTTGACCCTATAAGCAGTAAAATGCTGGTCACTCCTTCGAATCAGTGTTTTTCGGTTTTAGCCTGTTTCGGGACAAAATAGGTAAAAGTGGGTTTAAACACTCCAAATTCAACCCGAACTCTTATAATTAGTTAAATGCATTGGATTGTTACATATTTTGACCCTAGAAAGAGTAACATAGCTGTTACTGCTTCAAATCAATGTTTTCTCTCGGTTTTAGCATGTTTTCTTGGTTTAAGCTTGTTTTGGGATAAAACGGGCTTAAGTGTTGGTTAAACACTCCAAATTCATCCAGAACTCTTACAATTAGTCAAATTCATTGGATTGTCACACGTTTTGACCCTAGAAACAGTAACAAAGCTGTTCACTGCTTCGAATCATTGTTTTCTCGAGTTTAGCCTGTTTCGGGACAAAATGGGTAAAAGTGGTGATTAAACACTCCAAATTCAACGCGAAATCTTATAATTAGTCAAATGCATTGGATTGTTACATATTTTGACCCTAGAAAGAGTAGCATTGCTGTTTACTGCTTCGAATCAATGTTTCTCTCGGTTTTAACCTGTTTTCTCGGTTTAAGCATGTTTGGGATAAAACGGGTTCAAGTTTTGTCTAAACACTACAAATTAGTCAAATGCATTGAATGGTCACACGTTCTTACCATAGAAACAGTAACAAAGCTGTTTACTTCTTCGAATCAATGTTTTCTTGGATTTAGCCTGTTTAAGGACAAAATGGGCAAAAGTAGTGTCTAAACACTCCAAATTCAACCCGAACTCTTATAATTAGTCAAATTCATTGGATTGTTACATATTTTGACCCTAGAAAGAGTAATATAGCTGTTTACTGCTTCGAATCAATGTTTTGTCTCGGTTTAAGCGTGTTTTGGGATAAAACGGGTTTAAGTGTTGTCTAAACACTCCAAATTCATCCGGAACTCTTACAGTTAGTCAAATTCATTGGATTGTCACACATTTTGACCCTATAAACAGTAACAAAGCTGTTCACTGCTTCGAATCAATGTTTTCTCGGTTTTAGCCTGTTTCGGGACAAAATGGGTAAAAGTGGTGTTTAAACACTCCAAATTCAACCCGAACTCTTATAATTAGTCAAATGCATTGGATTGTTACATATTTTGACCCTAGAAAGAGTAACATAGCTGTTACTGCTTCAAATCAATGTTTTCTCTCGGTTTTAGCATGTTTTCTTGGTTTAAGCTTGTTTTGGGATAAAACGGGCTTAAGTGTTGTTTAAACACTCCAAATTCATCCAGAACTCTTACAATTAGTCAAATTCATTGGATTGTCACACGTTTTGACCCTAGAAACAGTAACAAAGCTGTTCACTGCTTCGAATCATTGTTTTCTCGAGTTTAGCCTGTTTCGGGACAAAATGGGTAAAAGTGGTGATTAAACACTCCAAATTCAACGCGAAATCTTATAATTAGTCAAATGCATTGGATTGTTACATATTTTGACCCTAGAAAGAGTAGCATTGCTGTTTACTGCTTCGAATCAATGTTTCTCTCGGTTTTAACCTGTTTTCTCGGTTTAAGCATGTTTGGGATAAAACGGGTTCAAGTTTTGTCTAAACACTACAAATTAGTCAAATGCATTGAATGGTCACACGTTCTTACCATAGAAACAGTAACAAAGCTGTTTACTTCTTCGAATCAATGTTTTCTTGGATTTAGCCTGTTTAAGGACAAAATGGGCAAAAGTAGTGTCTAAACACTCCAAATTCAACCCGAACTCTTATAATTAGTCAAATTCATTGGATTGTTACATATTTTGACCCTAGAAAGAGTAATATAGCTGTTTACTGCTTCGAATCAATGTTTTGTCTCGGTTTAAGCGTGTTTTGGGATAAAACGGGTTTAAGTGTTGTCTAAACACTCCAAATTCATCCGGAACTCTTACAGTTAGTCAAATTCATTGGATTGTCACACATTTTGACCCTATAAACAGTAACAAAGCTGTTCACTGCTTCGAATCAATGTTTTCTCGGTTTTAGCCTGTTTCGGGACAAAATGGGTAAAAGTGGTGTTTAAACACTCCAAATTCAACCCGAACTCTTATAATTAGTCAAATGCATTGGATTGTTACATATTTTGACCCTAGAAAGAGTAACATAGCTGTTACTGCTTCAAATCAATGTTTTCTCTCGGTTTTAGCATGTTTTCTTGGTTTAAGCTTGTTTTGGGATAAAACGGGCTTAAGTGTTGTTTAAACACTCCAAATTCATCCAGAACTCTTACAATTAGTCAAATTCATTGGATTGTCACACGTTTTGACCCTAGAAACAGTAACAAAGCTGTTCACTGCTTCGAATCATTGTTTTCTCGAGTTTAGCCTGTTTCGGGACAAAATGGGTAAAAGTGGTGATTAAACACTCCAAATTCAACGCGAAATCTTATAATTAGTCAAATGCATTGGATTGTTACATATTTTGACCCTAGAAAGAGTAGCATTGCTGTTTACTGCTTCGAATCAATGTTTCTCTCGGTTTTAACCTGTTTTCTCGGTTTAAGCATGTTTGGGATAAAACGGGTTCAAGTTTTGTCTAAACACTACAAATTAGTCAAATGCATTGAATGGTCACATGTTCTTACCATAGAAACAGTAACAAAGCTGTTTACTTCTTCGAATCAATGTTTTCTTGGATTTAGCCTGTTTAAGGACAAAATGGGCAAAAGTAGTGTCTAAACACTCCAAATTCAACCCGAACTCTTATAATTAGTCAAATTCATTGGATTGTTACATATTTTGACCCTAGAAAGAGTAATATAGCTGTTTACTGCTTCGAATCAATGTTTTGTCTCGGTTTAAGCGTGTTTTGGGATAAAACGGGTTTAAGTGTTGTCTAAACACTCCAAATTCATCCGGAACTCTTACAGTTAGTCAAATTCATTGGATTGTCACACATTTTGACCCTATAAACAGTAACAAAGCTGTTCACTGCTTCGAATCAATGTTTTCTCGGTTTTAGCCTGTTTCGGGACAAAATGGGTAAAAGTGGTGTTTAAACACTCCAAATTCAACCCGAACTCTTATAATTAGTCAAATGCATTGGATTGTTACATATTTTGACCCTAGAAAGAGTAACATAGCTGTTTACTGCTTCAAATCAATGTTTTCTCTCGGTTTTAGCATGTTTTCTTGGTTTAAGCTTGTTTTGGGATAAAACGGGTTTAAGTGTTGTCTAAACACTACAAATTCATCCCGAGCTCTTAGAATTAGTCAAATGCATTGGTAACATAGCTGTTTAGTGCCTCGAATCAATGTTTCTCTCGGTTTTAGCCAGTTTTCTCGGTTTAAGCCTGTTTGGGATAAAACTGGCTTAAGTTTTGTCTAAACACTACAAATTCATCCTGAGCTCTTACAATTAGTCAAATGCATTGAATGGTCACACATTCTGACCATAGAAACAGTATCAAAGCTGTTTACTTCTTCGAATCAATGTTTTCTCGGATTTAGCCTGTTTCGGGACAAAATAGGTAAAAGTAGTGTTTAAACAGTCCAAATTCAACCCGAACTCTTATAACTAGTCAAATGCATTGGATTGTTACATATTTTGACCCTAGAAAGAGTAATATAGCTGTTTACTGCTTCAATCAATGTTTTCTCTCGGTTTTAGCCTGTTTTCTCGGTTTATGCGTGTTTTGGGATAAAACGGGTTTAAGTGTTGTCTAAACACTCCAAATTTTTCTGGAACTCTTACAATTAGTAAAATTCATTGGATTGTCACACATTTTGACCCTATAAGCAGTAAAATGCTGGTCACTCCTTCGAATCAGTGTTTTTCGGTTTTAGCCTGTTTCGGGACAAAATAGGTAAAAGTGGGTTTAAACACTCCAAATTCAACCCGAACTCTTATAATTAGTTAAATGCATTGGATTGTTACATATTTTGACCCTAGAAAGAGTAACATAGCTGTTACTGCTTCAAATCAATGTTTTCTCTCGGTTTTAGCATGTTTTCTTGGTTTAAGCTTGTTTTGGGATAAAACGGGCTTAAGTGTTGTTTAAACACTCCAAATTCATCCAGAACTCTTACAATTAGTCAAATTCATTGGATTGTCACACGTTTTGACCCTAGAAACAGTAACAAAGCTGTTCACTGCTTCGAATCATTGTTTTCTCGAGTTTAGCCTGTTTCGGGACAAAATGGGTAAAAGTGGTGATTAAACACTCCAAATTCAACGCGAAATCTTATAATTAGTCAAATGCATTGGATTGTTACATATTTTGACCCTAGAAAGAGTAGCATTGCTGTTTACTGCTTCGAATCAATGTTTCTCTCGGTTTTAACCTGTGTTCTCGGTTTAAGCATGTTTGGGATAAAACGGGTTCAAGTTTTGTCTAAACACTACAAATTAGTCAAATGCATTGAATGGTCACACGTTCTTACCATAGAAACAGTAACAAAGCTGTTTACTTCTTCGAATCAATGTTTTCTTGGATTTAGCCTGTTTAAGGACAAAATTATTGATCAAGAGAATAAGCCTAAGGCAGCCATGGCCGTCCGTACAATTATGGGGCCGTCCGTACAACCAAGCAATAAGGCCGAGTCATGTAAGTGTGTAAAGACAATGAGGAGGCCTGCTCTCCTTAGGCCCATGAGAAGGATCTAGAATGTCGCTTGTAGCCGTTAGAGAGGAGGAACAAGTGGAGTCACGGGTTATGTTGTGTTTAAGGAGACTAGGACGGGTCACTATCACCGTTGGGATTAGTTCTATCTCTCTCCTTGTCCCTATCACTTATACGATCGGTTGGTAGAGGGTGTAGCCCTAATTTTTTTTCCTTGATATATATAGGCTTTAGCCTACATTGTAATATGTATTCTTATGGAACAATAACCTAATCTTTTCTTCTTCCTCATTCTCTTTGTCTACCGATATCTCTCATCAATCTCTTGATTCTCTTCTTTATTCTACAAAGTCTTACATGGTATCAGAGCCAGTTCTTCGATTCTCTACAGTCTAATCTCATTCTCCTACTCATTTCTACACTCTAGTCTCCTTATCTTCGTTTCTTCTTACTCGCATCTCTTTTATTCTCCGGGTAAAAGCTTTACCCATCGGTCCATAGAAATCCGACCATGGAAAACGCCAAGCCCATTGTTTCACCGGTTGTCCTAAAGGGGACAAACTACTTGCTGTGGACAAGAACCACAAGAACCGCCCTTGGAGGTCGTGGCCTTTGGAGTCATGTCGAGTCCGACTATGTCCCAAAGAAAAACCCCAAAGGAGAGGACGCTTCCGAGGCGGAAGCGGAGGAAGAGAGCGAGAGGAAGGCCAAATGGTTCCAAGAAGACCAAGTTGTCCTATCTGTTCTCCAAAACTCTCTGGACACGCCTATCCTTGAGGCCTACTCATATTGCGAGACGGCCAAGGAACTGTGGGAAACACTTAAAGGCGTGTATGGTAATGTCTCTAACATGACTAGAGTCTTTGAGGTCAAGAAGGCCATAAATAATCTTAACCAAGATGATGTGGAGTTCACTAAGCATCTTGGTAAGTTCCGTGCACTATGGTCCGAGCTTGACATGTTGCGGCCAAGTACACTTGAGGCAAGTGTGCTAAACGAAAGAAAGGAGCAAGACAAAGTCTTCGGACTCCTACTTACCTTGAACCCGTCCTTCAACGACCTCTTGAAGCACATCCTAAGGGCAGAGAAGCTCCCCTCCTTTGAAGATATTTGCTCCCAAATTCAGAAAGAGCAAGGATCCCTTGATTTGTTTAGCGGTAAGGGGGAGCTTGCTTCGGCCAACAAAGGAATGTACAAGCAAGAGGAGAGGAAGTTGTTGGTGTGCGACCACTGCAAGAAGCGGGGTCATCTGAAAGACAAGTGCTGGGTTCTCCATCCTCATCTCAAGCCGGCCAAGTTCAAAGCCAACCTCTCAAAGGAAGCGGTTAGCGATAAAGGAGCCGGATCATCAAAGCAGGGAGATGAGGTGGCCATGACCGCAGCCTACGGAGATGTGGTGAGGAAATCAGACCTTGAGGCTCTCATCCGCTCCATTGCTTCACTCAAGGAGTCTGGTATCTCTTTCTTTACTTCTAGGCCTAGCAAATCGCTTGTTATTGACTCGGGAGCCTCACATCATATGATTAGTAACCCTAGTTTAATTGACAACATAAAACCGGCCTTAGGAAATGTTGTTATTGCAAATGGAGAACAAATACCAGTAAAGGGAATAGGGGACTTGAAACTATTTGATAAAACCTCAAAAGCTTTCTTTATGCCTACCTTTACCTCCAATTTACTATCGGTTAAGAGAGCCACAAATGATTTGAATTGTTATGCAATCTTTGGTCCTAACAATGTTTATTTTCAGGATATTGAGACTGGAAAGGTTCTTGGAGAAGGGCAAGGGAGTGGAGATCTCTATGTCCTAGAGAAAACCGATCCAAATTTATCCTCTACTAAGTCTTGTTTTGTTGTTGATTCGAATATGGTGTGGCATGCTAGGCTAGGCCACCCACATTCACGTGCTTTAGGGTTGATGTTTCCTAATATTTCTTTTGATAATTCTACTTGTGAACCTTGTATTCTTGGAAAACATTGCAAGTCTATCTTTCCTAAGTCAACTACTATTTATGAGAATTGTTTTGATTTAGTTCACTCAGATGTTTGGACATCACCATGCCTATCTAGAGATAATAACAAGTATTTTGTGACTTTTATTGATGAAAAATCAAAATACACTTGGATTACCTTGTTGCCATCTAAAGATAGAGTATTTGATGCCTTTATCAATTTTCAAAATTATGTGACTAATCACTTCAATGCTAAACTTAAGGTACTTAGGTCTGATAATGGGGGGGAATACACAAGTTGCAAGTTCAAAGAACATCTCTCCAAGCATGGCATTCTCCATCAAACTAGTTGTCCCTACACGCCACAACAAAATGGTGTGGCCGAGAGGAAGAACCGGCACCTCATGGAAGTGGCGCGGGCAATCATGTTCCATTCGAGTGTTCCTAAACGATATTGGGGTGATGCCGTGATGACTGCATGCTACCTAATCAACCGAACACCAACTAGAGTTCTTCATGACTTATCTCCATTTGAAGTACTAAACAAATTTAAACCATCTCTTGATCACTTACGAGTTTTCGGCTGTGTTTGTTTTGTGTTAGTACCAGGAGAACAAAGGAGTAAGCTGGATGCCAAAAGTACAAAGTGTATGTTCATTGGCTACTCCACCACACAAAAGGGGTACAAATGTTATGATCCGGCCACAAGTCGACTATATGTCTCTCGAGATGTCCGGTTTCTAGAACATGTGGGCTACCATGACAAGAGGGATTGGAACAGCCTTAAAGATCTCTCTCACTCACCTAATGACCGAGCTTCGAGTCTACGGTTCCTTCTTGATCACCTTGGCAACCCATCTCCACCAACGGGTGTCGTGCGGCCAACACTAAGTCAAATTTCTACCGATGGTGGGTCTGACCAAGGAGATGCAAATGACAATGGTTCAGCCCAAGATGGTGAATCTCTCGAGTCTGGCCTACCCATAACCGGTGTTCCCGTCCCTGGCCCTACAACGGACATGCATGCTCCGGCGGCGGCCTCTACCGAGGAAAACACGGAGACGGCTCCTACGGACGGTACGTCCACCGTGTTGCCTAGCGTGGATCCACTTCCGGCACCAGTCCTGCGTCGGAGCACCAGACCTCGATCGGATCCCTCCACTTGGAAGAACAAGCGTGTCTATTACAACAGCCAAGCTGTCGCTCATCCCATTCAGTCCGTTTGTTCCCTTGAGCTGTTACCTGCTGATCACCAAGCTTTCTTCGGCCAAGTGGACGCCAATTGGATCCCGCAGACATATGATGAAGCCAAGGAACATCAAGTTTGGTTAGATGCGGTCAAGGATGAAACTGGCGCCATGATCCGGAATCATACGTGGGACGAATCGGATCTTCCTCAAGGCAAGCGGGCAGTTAGCTCCAAATGGGTGTTTACCATAAAGTATTTGAGCAATGGTGACATTGAACGGCATAAAGCCAGGTTAGTGGCCCGTGGCTTCACCCAAACCTATGGCGCGGACTACACGGACACCTTTGCACCCGTGGCCAAGCTCCATACGGTTCGGGTTGTGCTGTCTCTTGCTGTCAACCTCTCATGGGACTTATGGCAGATGGATGTGAAGAACGCCTTCCTTCAAGGTGAACTTGATGAAGAAGTGTACATGACGCCTCCTCCCGGCCTTGAAGACATGGTTACACCCGGAAAAGTCTTGAGGCTGCGTAAGGCCATCTATGGCCTTAAGCAGTCCCCACGAGCGTGGTACCACAAACTAAGCTCCACTCTCAAGACTGATGGTTTTACGCGATCGGAGGCTGATCATACTCTCTTCACGCGTCGCACCTCTATTGGTTGGGTGGTGGTGCTCATATACGTCGACGACATCATCGTGACTGGTGATGATAAGGCGGCCATTCAGGACACCAAGGACTCTCTCAAGTCGGTATTTGACATCAAGGACCTTGGGGAACTCAAATACTTTCTTGGTATTGAGATTTGTCGCTCACCGGAAGGACTCTTCCTCTCACAACGCAAGTATACTCTTGACTTGTTAGAGGAGACTGGCAAGCTTGGTGTGTCTCCGGTTGCTACGCCCCTTGATGATGATTACCAGCTCAAGCGAAAGGGGGAGAGCTTACGGGCAAAAGAAGGCCGACCTAAGGAACCAATGGACGAGCCATTCTTAGACGTCACACGCTACCGCCGGCTTGTAGGTAAGCTGATATACCTTACTATCACACGACCTGACATATCCTATGCTGTGAATCAGGTTAGCCAACATATGAAGGCACCAAGCAAGTACCAATGGAGTCAAGTCGAAAGGATCCTAAGCTATCTCAAGGGCAGTCCGGGTCAAGGTATTTGGATGGGCAAGAATGACAACACCGAAATCGTTGGTTATTGTGATGCGGACTACAATGGCGACACGCTGGATAGGAGATCCACCACTGGGTACTGCACGTTTGTTGGAGGCAACTTGGTTACATGGAGGTCTAAGAAACAAAAGGTGGTTTCATGCTCTAGCGCCGAGGCCGAGTATAGAGCTATGAGGAAGCTCACTAACGAGATGACATGGCTGAAGGGCCTACTCAAGGACTTAGGCATCGAGACAAAGCAGCCCATGACCATGCACTGCGACAATGAAGCGGCTATCCACATTGCCACAAACTCAGTCTTTCATGAGAGGACCAAGCACATAGAAAGCGATTGCCACAAGGTGAGAGAGAAGATTGAAGAAGGAGTGGTGTTACCATGCCACACAAGGAGTCAAGATCAGCTAGCTGACATCTTCACCAAGTCTGCAAGCTCCAAGGTTTGTGATCACATCTACAGCAAACTTGGACTTGTAGACATTACACGGCCATGATCAAGCTTCCCTAATCCGTGGACAGCACACTCTTTTTCCCTTGACTTGGTTTTGTCCCATGAGGTTTTCTAAGTCAAGGTTTTTAATGAGGTGCTGCTTCACGGGTTCCAAGCTTAGCCATTTCACTCGGCTAAGCTTGAGGGGGAGTATTGATCAAGAGAATAAGCCTAAGGCAGCCATGGCCGTCCGTACAATTATGGGGCCGTCCGTACAACCAAGCAATAAGGCCGAGTCATGTAAGTGTGTAAAGACAATGAGGAGGCCTGCTCTCCTTAGGCCCATGAGAAGGATCTAGAATGTCGCTTGTAGCCGTTAGAGAGGAGGAACAAGTGGAGTCACGGGTTATGTTGTGTTTAAGGAGACTAGGACGGGTCACTATCACCGTTGGGATTAGTTCTATCTCTCTCCTTGTCCCTATCACTTATACGATCGGTTGGTAGAGGGTGTAGCCCTAATTTTTTTTCCTTGATATATATAGGCTTTAGCCTACATTGTAATATGTATTCTTATGGAACAATAACCTAATCTTTTCTTCTTCCTCATTCTCTTTGTCTACCGATATCTCTCATCAATCTCTTGATTCTCTTCTTTATTCTACAAAGTCTTACAAAAATGGGCAAAAGTAGTGTCTAAACACTCCAAATTCAGCCCGAACTCTTATAATTAGTCAAATTCATTGGATTGTTACATATTTTGACCCTAGAAAGAGTAATATAGCTGTTTACTGCTTCGAATCAATGTTTTGTCTCGGTTTAAGCGTGTTTTGGGATAAAACGGGTTTAAGTGTTGTCTAAACACTCCAAATTCATCCGGAACTCTTACAGTTAGTCAAATTCATTGGATTGTCACACATTTTGACCCTATAAACAGTAACAAAGCTGTTCACTGCTTCGAATCAATGTTTTCTCGGTTTTAGCCTGTTTCGGGACAAAATGGGTAAAAGTGGTGTTTAAACACTCCAAATTCAACCCGAACTCTTATAATTAGTCAAATGCATTGGATTGTTACATATTTTGACCCTAGAAAGAGTAACATAGCTGTTACTGCTTCAAATCAATGTTTTCTCTCGGTTTTAGCATGTTTTCTTGGTTTAAGCTTGTTTTGGGATAAAACGGGCTTAAGTGTTGTTTAAACACTCCAAATTCATCCAGAACTCTTACAATTAGTCAAATTCATTGGATTGTCACACGTTTTGACCCTAGAAACAGTAACAAAGCTGTTCACTGCTTCGAATCATTGTTTTCTCGAGTTTAGCCTGTTTCGGGACAAAATGGGTAAAAGTGGTGATTAAACACTCCAAATTCAACGCGAAATCTTATAATTAGTCAAATGCATTGGATTGTTACATATTTTGACCCTAGAAAGAGTAGCATTGCTGTTTACTGCTTCGAATCAATGTTTCTCTCGGTTTTAACCTGTTTTCTCGGTTTAAGCATGTTTGGGATAAAACGGGTTCAAGTTTTGTCTAAACACTACAAATTAGTCAAATGCATTGAATGGTCACACGTTCTTACCATAGAAACAGTAACAAAGCTGTTTACTTCTTCGAATCAATGTTTTCTTGGATTTAGCCTGTTTAAGGACAAAATGGGCAAAAGTAGTGTCTAAACACTCCAAATTCAGCCCGAACTCTTATAATTAGTCAAATTCATTGGATTGTTACATATTTTGACCCTAGAAAGAGTAATATAGCTGTTTACTGCTTCGAATCAATGTTTTGTCTCGGTTTAAGCGTGTTTTGGGATAAAACGGGTTTAAGTGTTGTCTAAACACTCCAAATTCATCCGGAACTCTTACAGTTAGTCAAATTCATTGGATTGTCACACATTTTGACCCTATAAACAGTAACAAAGCTGTTCACTGCTTCGAATCAATGTTTTCTCGGTTTTAGCCTGTTTCGGGACAAAATGGGTAAAAGTGGTGTTTAAACACTCCAAATTCAACCCGAACTCTTATAATTAGTCAAATGCATTGGATTGTTACATATTTTGACCCTAGAAAGAGTAACATAGCTGTTTACTGCTTCAAATCAATGTTTTCTCTCGGTTTTAGCATGTTTTCTTGGTTTAAGCTTGTTTTGGGATAAAACAGGTTTAAGTGTTGTCTAAACACTACAAATTCATCCCGAGCTCTTAGAATTAGTCAAATGCATTGGTAACATAGCTGTTTAGTGCCTCGAATCAATGTTTCTCTCGGTTTTAGCCAGTTTTCTCGGTTTAAGCCTGTTTGGGATAAAACTGGCTTAAGTTTTGTCTAAACACTACAAATTCATCCTGAGCTCTTACAATTAGTCAAATGCATTGAATGGTCACACATTCTGACCATAGAAACAGTATCAAAGCTGTTTACTTCTTCGAATCAATGTTTTCTCGGATTTAGCCTGTTTCGGGACAAAATAGGTAAAAGTAGTGTTTAAACAGTCCAAATTCAACCCGAACTCTTATAACTAGTCAAATGCATTGGATTGTTACATATTTTGACCCTAGAAAGAGTAATATAGCTGTTTACTGCTTCAATCAATGTTTTCTCTCGGTTTTAGCCTGTTTTCTCGGTTTATGCGTGTTTTGGGATAAAACGGGTTTAAGTGTTGTCTAAACACTCCAAATTTTTCTGGAACTCTTACAATTAGTAAAATTCATTGGATTGTCACACATTTTGACCCTATAAGCAGTAAAATGCTGGTCACTCCTTCGAATCAGTGTTTTTCGGTTTTAGCCTGTTTCGGGACAAAATAGGTAAAAGTGGGTTTAAACACTCCAAATTCAACCCGAACTCTTATAATTAGTTAAATGCATTGGATTGTTACATATTTTGACCCTAGAAAGAGTAACATAGCTGTTACTGCTTCAAATCAATGTTTTCTCTCGGTTTTAGCATGTTTTCTTGGTTTAAGCTTGTTTTGGGATAAAACGGGCTTAAGTGTTGTTTAAACACTCCAAATTCATCCAGAACTCTTACAATTAGTCAAATTCATTGGATTGTCACACGTTTTGACCCTAGAAACAGTAACAAAGCTGTTCACTGCTTCGAATCATTGTTTTCTCGAGTTTAGCCTGTTTCGGGACAAAATGGGTAAAAGTGGTGATTAAACACTCCAAATTCAACGCGAAATCTTATAATTAGTCAAATGCATTGGATTGTTACATATTTTGACCCTAGAAAGAGTAGCATTGCTGTTTACTGCTTCGAATCAATGTTTCTCTCGGTTTTAACCTGTTTTCTCGGTTTAAGCATGTTTGGGATAAAACGGGTTCAAGTTTTGTCTAAACACTACAAATTAGTCAAATGCATTGAATGGTCACACGTTCTTACCATAGAAACAGTAACAAAGCTGTTTACTTCTTCGAATCAATGTTTTCTTGGATTTAGCCTGTTTAAGGACAAAATGGGCAAAAGTAGTGTCTAAACACTCCAAATTCAACCCGAACTCTTATAATTAGTCAAAATCATTGGATTGTTACATATTTTGACCCTAGAAAGAGTAATATAGCTGTTTACTGCTTCGAATCAATGTTTTGTCTCGGTTTAAGCGTGTTTTGGGATAAAACGGGTTTAAGTGTTGTCTAAACACTCCAAATTCATCCGGAACTCTTACAGTTGGTCAAATTCATTGGATTGTCACACATTTTGACCCTATAAACAGTAACAAAGCTGTTCACTGCTTCGAATCAATGTTTTCTCGGTTTTAGCCTGTTTCGGGACAAAATGGGTAAAAGTGGTGTTTAAACACTCCAAATTCAACCCGAACTCTTATAATTAGTCAAATGCATTGGATTGTTACATAGTTTGACCCTAGAAAGAGTAACATAGCTGTTTACTGCTTCAAATCAATGTTTTCTCTCGGTTTTAGCATGTTTTCTTGGTTTAAGCTTGTTTTGGGATAAAACGGGTTTAATTGTTGTCTAAACACTACAAATTCATCCCGAGCTCTTAGAATTAGTCAAATGCATTGGTAACATAGCTGTTTAGTGCCTCGAATCAATGTTTCTCTCGGTTTTAGCCAGTTTTCTCGGTTTAAGCCTGTTTGGGATAAAACAGGCTTAAGTTTTGTCTAAACACTACAAATTCATCCTGAGCTCTTACAATTAGTCAAATGCATTGAATGGTCACACATTCTGACCATAGAAACACTATCAAAGCTGTTTACTTCTTCGAATCAATGTTTTCTCGGATTTAGCCTGTTTCGGGACAAAATGGGTAAAAGTGGTGTCTAAACAGTCCAAATTCAACCCGAACTCTTATAACTAGTCAAATGCATTGGATTGTTACATATTTTGACCCTAGAAATAGTAATATAGCTGTTTACTGCTTCAATCAATGTTTTCTCTCGGTCTTAGCCTGTTTTCTCGGTTTATGCGTGTTTTGGGATAAAACGGGTTTAAGTGTTGTCTAAACACTCCAAATTTTTCTGGAACTCTTACAATTAGTAAAATTCATTGGATTGTCACACATTTTGACCCTATAAGCAGTAAAAAGCTGGTCACTCCTTCGAATCAGTGTTTTTCGGTTTTAGCCTGTTTCGGGACAAAATAGGTAAAAGTGGGTTTAAACACTCCAAATTCAACCCGAACTCTTATAATTAGTTAAATGCATTGGATTGTTACATATTTTGACCCTAGAAAGAGTAACATAGCTGTTACTGCTTCAAATCAATGTTTTCTCTCGGTTTTAGCATGTTTTCTTGGTTTAAGCTTGTTTTGGGATAAAACGGGCTTAAGTGTTGTTTAAACACTCCAAATTCATCCAGAACTCTTACAATTAGTCAAATTCATTGGATTGTCACACATTTTGACCCTAGAAACAGTAATTAAGCTGTTCACTGCTTCGAATCAATGTTTTCTCGGTTTTAGCCGGTTTCGGGCCAAAATGGGTAAAAGTGGTGTTCAAACACTCCAAATTCAACCTGAACTCTTATAATTAGTCAAATGCATTGGATTGTGACATATTTTGACCCTAGAAAGAGTAACATAGCTGTCTACTGCTTCAAATCAATGTTTTATCTCGGTTTTAGCATGTTTTCTTGGTTTAAGCTTGTTTTGGGATAAAACGGGTTTAATTGTTGTCTAAACACTCCAAATTCATCCGGAACTCTTACAGTTGGTCAAATTCATTGGATTGTCACACATTTTGACCCTATAAACAGTAACAAAGCTGTTCACTGCTTCGAATCAATGTTTTCTCGGTTTTAGCCTGTTTCGGGACAAAATGGGTAAAAGTGGTGTTTAAACACTCCAAATTCAACCCGAACTCTTATAATTAGTCAAATGCATTGGATTGTTACATAGTTTGACCCTAGAAAGAGTAACATAGCTGTTTACTGCTTCAAATCAATGTTTTCTCTCGGTTTTAGCATGTTTTCTTGGTTTAAGCTTGTTTTGGGATAAAACGGGTTTAATTGTTGTCTAAACACTACAAATTCATCCCGAGCTCTTAGAATTAGTCAAATGCATTGGTAACATAGCTGTTTAGTGCCTCGAATCAATGTTTCTCTCGGTTTTAGCCAGTTTTCTCGGTTTAAGCCTGTTTGGGATAAAACAGGCTTAAGTTTTGTCTAAACACTACAAATTCATCCTGAGCTCTTACAATTAGTCAAATGCATTGAATGGTCACACATTCTGACCATAGAAACACTATCAAAGCTGTTTACTTCTTCGAATCAATGTTTTCTCGGATTTAGCCTGTTTCGGGACAAAATGGGTAAAAGTGGTGTCTAAACAGTCCAAATTCAACCCGAACTCTTATAACTAGTCAAATGCATTGGATTGTTACATATTTTGACCCTAGAAATAGTAATATAGCTGTTTACTGCTTCAATCAATGTTTTCTCTCGGTCTTAGCCTGTTTTCTCGGTTTATGCGTGTTTTGGGATAAAACGGGTTTAAGTGTTGTCTAAACACTCCAAATTTTTCTGGAACTCTTACAATTAGTAAAATTCATTGGATTGTCACACATTTTGACCCTATAAGCAGTAAAAAGCTGGTCACTCCTTCGAATCAGTGTTTTTCGGTTTTAGCCTGTTTCGGGACAAAATAGGTAAAAGTGGGTTTAAACACTCCAAATTCAACCCGAACTCTTATAATTAGTTAAATGCATTGGATTGTTACATATTTTGACCCTAGAAAGAGTAACATAGCTGTTACTGCTTCAAATCAATGTTTTCTCTCGGTTTTAGCATGTTTTCTTGGTTTAAGCTTGTTTTGGGATAAAACGGGCTTAAGTGTTGTTTAAACACTCCAAATTCATCCAGAACTCTTACAATTAGTCAAATTCATTGGATTGTCACACATTTTGACCCTAGAAACAGTAATTAAGCTGTTCACTGCTTCGAATCAATGTTTTCTCGGTTTTAGCCGGTTTCGGGCCAAAATGGGTAAAAGTGGTGTTCAAACACTCCAAATTCAACCTGAACTCTTATAATTAGTCAAATGCATTGGATTGTGACATATTTTGACCCTAGAAAGAGTAACATAGCTGTCTACTGCTTCAAATCAATGTTTTATCTCGGTTTTAGCATGTTTTCTTGGTTTAAGCTTGTTTTGGGATAAAACGGGTTTAAGTGTTGTCTGCTTCGAATCTATGTTTCTCTCGGTTTTAGCCTGTTTTGTCTAAACACTACAAATTCATCCTGAGCTCTTACAATTAGTCAAATGCATTGAATGGTCACACATGCTCACCATAGAAACAGTAACAAAGCTGTTTACTTCTTCGAACCAATGATTTCTCAGATTTAGCCTGTTTCGGGACAAAATGGGTAAAAGTGGTGTCTAAACACTGCAAATTCAACCCGAACTCTTATAATTAGTCAAATGCTATGGATTGTTACATATTTTGACCCTAGAAAGAGTAATATAGCTGTTTACTGCTTCGAATCAATGTTTTCTCTCGGTTTTAGCCTATTTTCTCGGTTTAAGTGTGTTTTGGGATAAAACAGGTTTAAGTGTCGTCTAAACACTCCAAATTCATCCGAAACTCTTACAATTAGTCAAATTCATTGGATTGTCACACGTTTTGACCCTAAAAACAGTAACAAAGTTGTTCACTGCTTCGAATCATTGTTTTCTTGGTTTTAACCTGTTTCGGGACAAAATGGGTAAAAGTGGTGTTCAAACACTCCAAATTCAACCTGAACTCTTATAATTAGTCAAATGCATTGGATTGTTACATATTTTGACCTTAGAAAGAGTAACATTGCTGTTTACTGCTTCAAATCAATGTTTCTCTCGGTTTTAGCCTGTTTTCTCAGTTTAAGCCTGTTTGGGATAAAACGGGCTTAAGTTTTGTCTAAACACTACAAATTCATCCTGAGCTCTTACAATTAGTCAAATGCATTGAATGGTCACACATTCTCACCATAGAAAAAGTAACAAAGCTGTTTACTTCTTCGAACCAATGATTTCTCGGATTTAGCCTGTTTCGGGACAAAATGGGTAAAAGTGGTGTCTAAACACTCCAAATTCAACCCGAACTCTTATAATTAGTCAAATTCATTGGATTGTTACATATTTTGACCCTAGAAAGAGTAATATACTTGTTTACTGCTTCGAATCAATGTTTTCTCTCGGTTTTAGCCTGTTTTCTCGGTTTAAGCGTGTTTTGGGATAAAACGCGTTTAATGTTGTCTAAACACTCCAAATTCATCCGGAACTCTTACAATTAGTCAAATTCATTGGATTGTCACGCATTTTGACCCTAGAAACAGTAACAAAGCTGTTCACTGCTTCGAATCAATGTTTTCTCGGTTTTAGCCGGTTTCGGGACAAAATGGGTAAAAGTGGTGTTCAAACACTCCAAATTCAACCTGAACTCTTATAATTAGTCAAATGCATTGGATTGTGACATATTTTGACCCTAGAAAGAGTAACATAGCTGTCTACTGCTTCAAATCAATGTTTTATCTCGGTTTTAGCATGTTTTCTTGGTTTAAGCTTGTTTTGGGATAAACGGGTTTAAGTGTTGTCTAAACACTACAAATTCATCTCGAGCTCTTAGAATTAGTCAAATGCATTGGTAACATAGCTGATTACTGCTTCGAATCTATGTTTCTCTCGGTTTTAGCCTGTTTTGTCTAAACACTACAAATTCATCCTGAGCTCTTACAATTAGTCAAATGCATTGAATGGTCACACATGCTCACCATAGAAACAGTAACAAAGCTGTTTACTTCTTCGAACCAATGATTTCTCAGATTTAGCCTGTTTCGGGACAAAATGGGTAAAAGTGGTGTCTAAACACTGCAAATTCAACCCGAACTCTTATAATTAGTCAAATGCTATGGATTGTTACATATTTTGACCCTAGAAAGAGTAATATAGCTGTTTACTGCTTCGAATCAATGTTTTCTCTCGGTTTTAGCCTATTTTCTCGGTTTAAGTGTGTTTTGGGATAAAATAGGTTTAAGTGTCGTCTAAACACTCCAAATTCATCCGAAACTCTTACAATTAGTCAAATTCATTGGATTGTCACACGTTTTGACCCTAAAAACAGTAACAAAGTTGTTCACTGCTTCGAATCATTGTTTTCTTGGTTTTAACCTGTTTCGGGACAAAATGGGTAAAAGTGGTGTTCAAACACTCCAAATTCAACCTGAACTCTTATAATTAGTCAAATGCATTGGATTGTTACATATTTTGACCTTAGAAAGAGTAACATTGCTGTTTACTGCTTCAAATCAATGTTTCTCTCGGTTTTAGCCTGTTTTCTCAGTTTAAGCCTGTTTGGGATAAAACGGGCTTAAGTTTTGTCTAAACACTACAAATTCATCCTGAGCTCTTACAATTAGTCAAATGCATTGAATGGTCACACATTCTCACCATAGAAAAAGTAACAAAGCTGTTTACTTCTTCGAACCAATGATTTCTCGGATTTAGCCTGTTTCGGGACAAAATGGGTAAAAGTGGTGTCTAAACACTCCAAATTCAACCCGAACTCTTATAATTAGTCAAATTCATTGGATTGTTACATATTTTGACCCTAGAAAGAGTAATATACTTGTTTACTGCTTCGAATCAATGTTTTCTCTCGGTTTTAGCCTGTTTTCTCGGTTTAAGCGTGTTTTGGGATAAAACGCGTTTAATGTTGTCTAAACACTCCAAATTCATCCGGAACTCTTACAATTAGTCAAATTCATTGGATTGTCACGCATTTTGACCCTAGAAACAGTAACAAAGCTGTTCACTGCTTCGAATCAATGTTTTCTCGGTTTTAGCCGGTTTCGGGACAAAATGGGTAAAAGTGGTGTTCAAACACTCCAAATTCAACCTGAACTCTTATAATTAGTCAAATGCATTGGATTGTGACATATTTTGACCCTAGAAAGAGTAACATAGCTGTCTACTGCTTCAAATCAATGTTTTATCTCGGTTTTAGCATGTTTTCTTGGTTTAAGCTTGTTTTGGGATAAAACGGGTTTAAGTGTTGTCTAAACACTACAAATTCATCTCGAGCTCTTAGAATTAGTCAAATGCATTGGTAACATAGCTGATTACTGCTTCGAATCTATGTTTCTCTCGGTTTTAGCCTGTTTTGTCTAAACACTACAAATTCATCCTGAGCTCTTACAATTAGTCAAATGCATTGAATGGTCACACATGCTCACCATAGAAACAGTAACAAAGCTGTTTACTTCTTCGAACCAATGATTTCTCAGATTTAGCCTGTTTCGGGACAAAATGGGTAAAAGTGGTGTCTAAACACTGCAAATTCAACCCGAACTCTTATAATTAGTCAAATGCTATGGATTGTTACATATTTTGACCCTAGAAAGAGTAATATAGCTGTTTACTGCTTCGAATCAATGTTTTCTCTCGGTTTTAGCCTATTTTCTCGGTTTAAGTGTGTTTTGGGATAAAACAGGTTTAAGTGTCGTCTAAACACTCCAAATTCATCCGAAACTCTTACAATTAGTCAAATTCATTGGATTGTCACACGTTTTGACCCTAAAAACAGTAACAAAGTTGTTCACTGCTTCGAATCATTGTTTTCTTGGTTTTAACCTGTTTCGGGACAAAATGGGTAAAAGTGGTGTTCAAACACTCCAAATTCAACCTGAACTCTTATAATTAGTCAAATGCATTGGATTGTTACATATTTTGACCTTAGAAAGAGTAACATTGCTGTTTACTGCTTCAAATCAATGTTTCTCTCGGTTTTAGCCTGTTTTCTCAGTTTAAGCCTGTTTGGGATAAAACGGGCTTAAGTTTTGTCTAAACACTACAAATTCATCCTGAGCTCTTACAATTAGTCAAATGCATTGAATGGTCACACATTCTCACCATAGAAACAGTAACAAAGCTGTTTACTTCTTCGAACCAATGATTTCTCAGATTTAGCCTGTTTCGGGACAAAATGGGTAAAAGTGGTGTCTAAACACTCCAAATTCAACCCGAACTCTTATAATTAGTCAAATTCATTGGATTGTTACATATTTTGACCCTAGAAAGAGTAATATACTTGTTTACTGCTTCGAATCAATGTTTTCTCTCGGTTTTAGCCTGTTTTCTCGGTTTAAGCGTGTTTTGGGATAAAACGCGTTTAATGTTGTCTAAACACTCCAAATTCATCCGGAACTCTTACAATTAGTCAAATTCATTGGATTGTCACGCATTTTGACCCTAGAAACAGTAACAAAGCTGTTCACTGCTTCGAATCAATGTTTTCTCGGTTTTAGCCGGTTTCGGGACAAAATGGGTAAAAGTGGTGTTCAAACACTCCAAATTCAACCTGAACTCTTATAATTAGTCAAATGCATTGGATTGTGACATATTTTGACCTTAGAAAGAGTAACATAGCTGTTTACTGCTTCAAATCAATGTTTTATCTCGGTTTTAGCATGTTTTCTTGGTTTAAGCTTGTTTTGGGATAAAACGGGTTTAGGTGTTGTCTAAACACTACAAATTCATCCCCAGCTCTTAGAATTAGTGAAATGCATTGGTAACATAGCTGTTTACTGCTTCGTATCTATGTTTCTCTCGGTTTTAGCCTGTTTTCTCGGTTTAAGCCTGTTTGGGATAAAACGGGCTTAAGTTTTGTCTAAACACTACAAATTCATCCTGAGCTCTTACAATTAGTCAAATGCATTGAATGGTCACACATGCTCACCATAGAAACAGTAACAAAGCTGTTTACTTCTTCGAACCAATGATTTCTCGGATTTAGCCTGTTTCGGGACAAAATGGGTAAAAGTGGTGTCTAAACACTCCAAATTCAACCCGAACTCTTATAATTAGTCAAATTCATTGGATTGTTACATATTTTGACCCTAGAAAGAGTAATATACTTGTTTACTGCTTCGAATCAATGTTTTCTCTCGGTTTTAGCCTGTTTTCTCGGTTTAAGCGTGTTTTGGGATAAAACGGGTTTAAGTGTTGTCTAAACACTCCAAATTCATCCGGAACTCTTACAATTAGTCAAATTCATTGGATTGTCACACATTTTGACCCTAGAAACAGTAACAAAGCTGTTCACTGCTTCGAATCAATGTTTTCTCAGTTTTAGCCGGTTTCGGGACAAAATGGGTAAAAGTGGTGTTCAAATCTATGTTTCTCTCGGTTTTAGCCTGTTTTGTCTAAACACTACAAATTCATCACAAGGAAGAGAATTTTCAGTTTTGTCTAAACACTACAAATTCATCCTGAGCTCTTACAATTAGTCAAATGCAGTGAATGGTCACACATGCTCACCATAGAAACAGTAACAAAGCTGTTTACTTCTTCGAACCAATGATTTCTCGGATTTAGCCTGTTTCGGGACAAAATGGGTAAAAGTGGTGTCTAAACACTGCAAATTCAACCCGAACTCTTATAATTAGTCAAATGCTATGGATTGTTACATATTTTGACCCTAGAAAGAGTAATATAGCTGTTTACTGCTTCGAATCAATGTTTTCTCTCGGTTTTAGCCTATTTTCTCGGTTTAAGTGTGTTTTGGGATAAAACAGGTTTAAGTGTCGTCTAAACACTCCAAATTCATCCGAAACTCTTACAATTAGTCAAATTCATTGGATTGTCACACGTTTTGACCCTAAAAACAGTAACAAAGTTGTTCACTGCTTCGAATCATTGTTTTCTCGGTTTTAACCTGTTTCGGGACAAAATGGGTAAAAGTGGTGTTTAACCACTCAAAATTCAACCCGAACTCTTATAATTAGTCAAATGCATTGGATTGTTACATATTTTGACCCTAGAAAGAGTAACATTGCTGTTTACTGCTTCAAATCAATGTTTCTCTCGGTTTTAGCCTGTTTTCTCAGTTTAAGCCTGTTTGGGATAAAACGGGCTTAAGTTTTGTCTAAACACTACAAATTCATCCGGAGCTCTTACAATTAGTCAAATGCATTGAATGGTCACACATTCTCACCATAGAAACAGTAACAAAGCTGTTTACTTCTTCGAACCAATGATTTCTCGGATTTAGCCTGTTTCGGGACAAAATGGGTAAAAGTGGTGTCTAAACACTCCAAATTCAACCCGAACTCTTATAATTAGTCAAATTCATTGGATTGTTACATATTTTGACCCTAGAAAGAGTAATATACTTGTTTACTGCTTCGAATCAATGTTTTCTCTCGGTTTTAGCCTGTTTTCTCGGTTTAAGCGTGTTTTGGGATAAAACGCGTTTAATGTTGTCTAAACACTCCAAATTCATCCGGAACTCTTACAATTAGTCAAATTCATTGGATTGTCACGCATTTTCACCCTAGAAACAGTAACAAAGCTGTTCACTGCTTCGAATCAATGTTTTCTCAGTTTTAGCCGGTTTCGGGACAAAATGGGTAAAAGTGGTGTTCAAACACTCCAAATTCAACCTGAACTCTTATAATTAGTCAAATGCATTGGATTGTGACATATTTTGACCTTAGAAAGAGTAACATAGCTGTTTACTGCTTCAAATCAATGTTTTATCTCGGTTTTAGCATGTTTTCTTGGTTTAAGCTTGTTTTGGGATAAAACGGGTTTAGGTGTTGTCTAAACACTACAAATTCATCCCCAGCTCTTAGAATTAGTGAAATGCATTGGTAACATAGCTGTTTACTGCTTCGTATCTATGTTTCTCTCGGTTTTAGCCTGTTTTCTCGGTTTAAGCCTGTTTGGGATAAAACGGGCTTAAGTTTTGTCTAAACACTACAAATTCATCCTGAGCTCTTACAATTAGTCAAATGCATTGAATGGTCACACATGCTCACCATAGAAACAGTAACAAAGCTGTTTACTTCTTCGAACCAATGATTTCTCGGATTTAGCCTGTTTCGGGACAAAATGGGTAAAAGTGGTGTCTAAACACTCCAAATTCAACCCGAACTCTTATAATTAGTCAAATTCATTGGATTGTTACATATTTTGACCCTAGAAAGAGTAATATACTTGTTTACTGCTTCGAATCAATGTTTTCTCTCGGTTTTAGCCTGTTTTCTCGGTTTAAGCGTGTTTTGGGATAAAACGGGTTTAAGTGTTGTCTAAACACTCCAAATTCATCCGGAACTCTTACAATTAGTCAAATTCATTGGATTGTCACACATTTTGACCCTACAAATAGTAACCAAGCTGTTCACTGCTTCGAATCAATGTTTTCTCGGTTTTAGCCGGTTGCGGGCCAAAATGGGTAAAAGTGGTGTTCAAACACTCCAAATTCAACCTGAACTCTTATAATTAGTCAAATGCATTGGATTGTGACATATTTTGACCCTAGAAAGAGTAACATAGCTGTCTACTGCTTCAAATCAATGTTTTATCTCGGTTTTAGCATGTTTTCTTGGTTTAAGCTTGTTTTGGGATAAAACGGGTTTAAGTGTTGTCTAAACACTACAAATTCATCTCGAGCTCTTAGAATTAGTCAAATGCATTGGTAACATAGCTGATTACTGCTTCGAATCTATGTTTCTCTCGGTTTTAGCCTGTTTTGTCTAAACACTACAAATTCATCCTGAGCTCTTACAATTAGTCAAATGCAGTGAATGGTCACACATGCTCACCATAGAAACAGTAACAAAGCTGTTTACTTCTTCGAACCAATGATTTCTCGGATTTAGCCTGTTTCGGGACAAAATGGGTAAAAGTGGTGTCTAAACACTGCAAATTCAACCCGAACTCTTATAATTAGTCAAATGCTATGGATTGTTACATATTTTGACCCTAGAAAGAGTAATATAGCTGTTTACTGCTTCGAATCAATGTTTTCTCTCGGTTTTAGCCTATTTTCTCGGTTTAAGTGTGTTTTGGGATAAAACAGGTTTAAGTGTCGTCTAAACACTCCAAATTCATCCGAAACTCTTACAATTAGTCAAATTCATTGGATTGTCACACGTTTTGACCCTAAAAACAGTAACAAAGTTGTTCACTGCTTCGAATCATTGTTTTCTCGGTTTTAACCTGTTTCGGGACAAAATGGGTAAAAGTGGTGTTTAACCACTCAAAATTCAACCCGAACTCTTATAATTAGTCAAATGCATTGGATTGTTACATATTTTGACCCTAGAAAGAGTAACATTGCTGTTTACTGCTTCAAATCAATGTTTCTCTCGGTTTTAGCCTGTTTTCTCAGTTTAAGCCTGTTTGGGATAAAACGGGCTTAAGTTTTGTCTAAACACTACAAATTCATCCGGAGCTCTTACAATTAGTCAAATGCATTGAATGGTCACACATTCTCACCATAGAAACAGTAACAAAGCTGTTTACTTCTTCGAACCAATGATTTCTCGGATTTAGCCTGTTTCGGGACAAAATGGGTAAAAGTGGTGTCTAAACACTCCAAATTCAACCCGAACTCTTATAATTAGTCAAATTCATTGGATTGTTACATATTTTGACCCTAGAAAGAGTAATATACTTGTTTACTGCTTCGAATCAATGTTTTCTCTCGGTTTTAGCCTGTTTTCTCGGTTTAAGCGTGTTTTGGGATAAAACGCGTTTAATGTTGTCTAAACACTCCAAATTCATCCGGAACTCTTACAATTAGTCAAATTCATTGGATTGTCACGCATTTTCACCCTAGAAACAGTAACAAAGCTGTTCACTGCTTCGAATCAATGTTTTCTCAGTTTTAGCCGGTTTCGGGACAAAATGGGTAAAAGTGGTGTTCGAATCTATGTTTCTCTCGGTTTTAGCCTGTTTTGTCTAAACACTACAAATTCATCCTGAGCTCTTACAATTAGTCAAATGCATTGAATGGTCACACATGCTCACCATAGAAACAGTAACAAAGCTGTTTACTTCTTCGAACCAATGATTTCTCGGATTTAGCCTGTTTCGGGACAAAATGGGTAAAAGTGGTGTCTAAACACTCCAAATTCAACCCGAACTCTTATAATTAGTCAAATTCATTGGATTGTTACATATTTTGACCCTAGAAAGAGTAATATACTTGTTTACTGCTTCGAATCAATGTTTTCTCTCGGTTTTAGCCTGTTTTCTCGGTTTAAGCGTGTTTTACGATAAAACGGGTTTAAGTGTTGTCTAAACACTCCAAATTCATCCGGAACTCTTACAATTAGTCAAATTCATTGGATTGTCACACATTTTGACCCTACAAATAGTAACCAAGCTGTTCACTGCTTCGAATCAATGTTTTCTCGGTTTTAGCCGGTTTCGGGCCAAAATGGGTAAAAGTGGTGTTCAAACACTCCAAATTCAACCTGAACTCTTATAATTAGTCAAATGCATTGGATTGTGACATATTTTGACCCTAGAAAGAGTAACATAGCTGTCTACTGCTTCAAATCAATGTTTTATCTCGGTTTTAGCATGTTTTCTTGGTTTAAGCTTGTTTTGGGATAAAACGGGTTTAAGTGTTGTCTAAACACTACAAATTCATCCCGAGCTCTTAGAATTAGTCAAATGCATTGGTAACATAGCTGTTTACTGCTTCGAATCTATGTTTCTCTCGGTTTTAGCCTGTTTTCTCGGTTTAAGCCTGTTTGGGATAAAACGGGCTTAAGTTTTGTCTAAACACTACAAATTCATCCTGAGCTCTTACAATTAGTCAAATGCATTCAATGGTCACACATGCTCACCATAGAAACAGTAACAAAGCTGTTTACTTCTTCGAACCAATGATTTCTCGGATTTAGCCTGTTTCGGGACAAAATGGGTAAAAGTGGTGTCTAAACACTTCAAATTCAACCCGAACTCTTATAAGTAGTCAAATGCATTGGATTGTTACATATTTTGACCCTAGAAAGAGTAATATAGCTGTTTACTGCTTCGAATCAATGTTTTCTCTCGGTTTTAGCCTGTTTTCTCTCGGTTTAAGCGTGTTTTGGGATAAAACAGGTTTAAGTGTTGTCTAAACACTCCAAATTCATCCGGAACTCTTACAATTAGTCAAATTCATTGGATTGTCACGCATTTTCACCCTAGAAACAGTAACAAAGCTGTTCACTGCTTCGAATCAATGTTTTCTCAGTTTTAGCCGGTTTCGGGACAAAATGGGTAAAAGTGGTGTTCAAACACTCCAAATTCAACCTGAACTCTTATAATTAGTCAAATGCATTGGATTATGACATATTTTGACCTTAGAAAGAGTAACATAGCTGTTTACTGCTTCAAATCAATGTTTTATCTCGGTTTTAGCATGTTTTCTTGGTTTAAGCTTGTTTTGGGATAAAACGGGTTTAGGTGTTGTCTAAACACTACAAATTCATCCCCAGCTCTTAGAATTAGTGAAATGCATTGGTAACATAGCTGTTTACTGCTTCGAATCTATGTTTCTCTCGGTTTTAGCCTGTTTTCTCGGTTTAAGCCTGTTTGGGATAAAACGGGCTTAAGTTTTGTCTAAACACTACAAATTCATCCTGAGCTCTTACAATTAGTCAAATGCATTGAATGGTCACACATGCTCACCATAGAAACAGTAACAAAGCTGTTTACTTCTTCGAACCAATGATTTCTCGGATTTAGCCTGTTTCGGGACAAAATGGGTAAAAGTGGTGTCTAAACACTCCAAATTCAACCCGAACTCTTATAATTAGTCAAATTCATTGGATTGTTACATATTTTGACCCTAGAAAGAGTAATATACTTGTTTACTGCTTCGAATCAATGTTTTCTCTCGGTTTTAGCCTGTTTTCTCGGTTTAAGCGTGTTTTACGATAAAACGGGTTTAAGTGTTGTCTAAACACTCCAAATTCATCCGGAACTCTTACAATTAGTCAAATTCATTGGATTGTCACACATTTTGACCCTACAAATAGTAACCAAGCTGTTCACTGCTTCGAATCAATGTTTTCTCGGTTTTAGCCGGTTTCGGGCCAAAATGGGTAAAAGTGGTGTTCAAACACTCCAAATTCAACCTGAACTCTTATAATTAGTCAAATGCATTGGATTGTGACATATTTTGACCCTAGAAAGAGTAACATAGCTGTCTACTGCTTCAAATCAATGTTTTATCTCGGTTTTAGCATGTTTTCTTGGTTTAAGCTTGTTTTGGGATAAAACGGGTTTAAGTGTTGTCTAAACACTACAAATTCATCCCGAGCTCTTAGAATTAGTCAAATGCATTGGTAACATAGCTGTTTACTGCTTCGAATCTATGTTTCTCTCGGTTTTAGCCTGTTTTCTCGGTTTAAGCCTGTTTGGGATAAAACGGGCTTAAGTTTTGTCTAAACACTACAAATTCATCCTGAGCTCTTACAATTAGTCAAATGCATTCAATGGTCACACATGCTCACCATAGAAACAGTAACAAAGCTGTTTACTTCTTCGAACCAATGATTTCTCGGATTTAGCCTGTTTCGGGACAAAATGGGTAAAAGTGGTGTCTAAACACTTCAAATTCAACCCGAACTCTTATAAGTAGTCAAATGCATTGGATTGTTACATATTTTGACCCTAGAAAGAGTAATATAGCTGTTTACTGCTTCGAATCAATGTTTTCTCTCGGTTTTAGCCTGTTTTCTCTCGGTTTAAGCGTGTTTTGGGATAAAACAGGTTTAAGTGTTGTCTAAACACTCCAAATTCATCCGGAACTCTTACAATTAGTCAAATTCATTGGATTGTCACGCATTTTGACCCTAGAAACAGTAACAAAGCTGTTCACTGCTTCGAATCAATGTTTTCTCGGTTTTAGCCGGTTTCGGGACAAAATGGGTAAAAGTGGTGTTCAAACACTCCAAATTCAACCTGAACTCTTATAATTAGTCAAATGCATTGGATTGTGACATATTTTGACCTTAGAAAGAGTAACATAGCTGTTTACTGCTTCAAATCAATGTTTTATCTCGGTTTTAGCATGTTTTCTTGGTTTAAGCTTGTTTTGGAATAAAACGGGTTTAGGTGTTGTCTAAACACTACAAATTCATCCCCAGCTCTTAGAATTAGTGAAATGCATTGGTAACATAGCTGTTTACTGCTTCGAATCTATGTTTCTCTCGGTTTTAGCCTGTTTTCTCGGTTTAAGCCTGTTTGGGATAAAACGGGCTTAAGTTTTGTCTAAACACTACAAATTCATCCTGAGCTCTTACAATTAGTCAAATGCATTGAATGGTCACACATGCTCACCATAGAAACAGTAACAAAGCTGTTTACTTCTTCGAACCAATGATTTCTCGGATTTAGCCTGTTTCGGGACAAAATGGGTAAAAGTGGTGTCTAAACACTCCAAATTCAACCCGAACTCTTATAATTAGTCAAATTCATTGGATTGTTACATATTTTGACCCTAGAAAGAGTAATATACTTGTTTACTGCTTCGAATCAATGTTTTCTCTCGGTTTTAGCCTGTTTTCTCGGTTTAAGCGTGTTTTGGGATAAAACGGGTTTAAGTGTTGTCTAAACACTCCAAATTCATCCGGAACTCTTACAATTAGTCAAATTCATTGGATTGTCACGCATTTTGACCCTAGAAACAGTAACAAAGCTGTTCACTGCTTCGAATCAATGTTTTCTCGGTTTTAGCCGGTTTCGGGACAAAATGGGTAAAAGTGGTGTTCAAACACTCCAAATTCAACCTGAACTCTTATAATTAGTCAAATGCATTGGATTGTGACATATTTTGACCTTAGAAAGAGTAACATAGCTGTTTACTGCTTCAAATCAATGTTTTATCTCGGTTTTAGCATGTTTTCTTGGTTTAAGCTTGTTTTGGAATAAAACGGGTTTAGGTGTTGTCTAAACACTACAAATTCATCCCCAGCTCTTAGAATTAGTGAAATGCATTGGTAACATAGCTGTTTACTGCTTCGAATCTATGTTTCTCTCGGTTTTAGCCTGTTTTCTCGGTTTAAGCCTGTTTGGGATAAAACGGGCTTAAGTTTTGTCTAAACACTACAAATTCATCCTGAGCTCTTACAATTAGTCAAATGCATTGAATGGTCACACATGCTCACCATAGAAACAGTAACAAAGCTGTTTACTTCTTCGAACCAATGATTTCTCGGATTTAGCCTGTTTCGGGACAAAATGGGTAAAAGTGGTGTCTAAACACTCCAAATTCAACCCGAACTCTTATAATTAGTCAAATTCATTGGATTGTTACATATTTTGACCCTAGAAAGAGTAATATACTTGTTTACTGCTTCGAATCAATGTTTTCTCTCGGTTTTAGCCTGTTTTCTCGGTTTAAGCGTGTTTTGGGATAAAACGGGTTTAAGTGTTGTCTAAACACTCCAAATTCATCCGGAACTCTTACAATTAGTCAAATTCATTGGATTGTCACATATTTTGACCCTACAAATAGTAACCAAGCTGTTCACTGCTTCGAATCAATGTTTTCTCGGTTTTAGCCGGTTTCGGGCCAAAATGGGTAAAAGTGGTGTTCAAACACTCCAAATTCAACCTGAACTCTTATAATTAGTCAAATGCATTGGATTGTGACATATTTTGACCCTAGAAAGAGTAACATAGCTGTCTACTGCTTCAAATCAATGTTTTATCTCGGTTTTAGCATGTTTTCTTGGTTTAAGCTTGTTTTGGGATAAAACGGGTTTAAGTGTTGTCTAAACACTACAAATTCATCCCGAGCTCTTAGAATTAGTCAAATGCATTGGTAACATAGCTGTTTACTGCTTCGAATCTATGTTTCTCTCGGTTTTAGCCTGTTTTCTCGGTTTAAGCCTGTTTGGGATAAAACGGGCTTAAGTTTTGTCTAAACACTACAAATTCATCCTGAGCTCTTACAATTAGTCAAATGCATTGAATGGTCACACATGCTCACCATAGAAACAGTAACAAAGCTGTTTACTTCTTCGAACCAATGATTTCTCGGATTTAGCCTGTTTCGGGACAAAATGGGTAAAAGTGGTGTCTAAACACTTCAAATTCAACCCGAACTCTTATAAGTAGTCAAATGCATTGGATTGTTACATATTTTGACCCTAGAAAGAGTAATATAGCTGTTTACTGCTTCGAATCAATGTTTTCTCTCGGTTTTAGCCTGTTTTCTCTCGGTTTAAGCGTGTTTTGGGATAAAACAGGTTTAAGTGTTGTCTAAACACTCCAAATTCATCCGGAACTCTTACAATTAGTCAAATTCATTGGATTGTCACGCATTTTGACCCTAGAAACAGTAACAAAGCTGTTCACTGCTTCGAATCAATGTTTTCTCGGTTTTAGCCGGTTTCGGGACAAAATTGGTAAAAGTGGTGTTCAAACACTCCAAATTCAACCTGAACTCTTATAATTAGTCAAATGCATTGGATTGTGACATATTTTGACCTTAGAAAGAGTAACATAGCTGTTTACTGCTTCAAATCAATGTTTTATCTCGGTTTTAGCATGTTTTCTTGGTTTAAGCTTGTTTTGGAATAAAACGGGTTTAGGTGTTGTCTAAACACTACAAATTCATCCCCAGCTCTTAGAATTAGTGAAATGCATTGGTAACATAGCTGTTTACTGCTTCGAATCTATGTTTCTCTCGGTTTTAGCCTGTTTTCTCGGTTTAAGCCTGTTTGGGATAAAACGGGCTTAAGTTTTGTCTAAACACTACAAATTCATCCTGAGCTCTTACAATTAGTCAAATGCATTGAATGGTCACACATGCTCACCATAGAAACAGTAACAAAGCTGTTTACTTCTTCGAACCAATGATTTCTCGGATTTAGCCTGTTTCGGGACAAAATGGGTAAAAGTGGTGTCTAAACACTCCAAATTCAACCCGAACTCTTATAATTAGTCAAATTCATTGGATTGTTACATATTTTGACCCTAGAAAGAGTAATATACTTGTTTACTGCTTCGAATCAATGTTTTCTCTCGGTTTTAGCCTGTTTTCTCTCGGTTTAAGCGTGTTTTGGGATAAAACAGGTTTAAGTGTTGTCTAAACACTCCAAATTCATCCGGAACTCTTACAATTAGTCAAATTCATTGGATTGTCACGCATTTTGACCCTAGAAACTATTAGAATGTACCAAGGAGGAGAGAGGAGAGGCCGGTAAGGCCGAACCTTGGAAGAAGAGAAGAAAGGCCGGAAAGGCCATGTAAAGGCCGGTAAGGCCATGTCCGGGTCCGTGAGCGACCATGTACCGTGTCCGGTACCATGTACCGTGTCCGTGAACGGACCCATGTCCGGTGAGCGGCCAGTTAGGCCGTGAACACATTGAAGAGAAGGCCCGTCCGTACAGGCCCGTCCGTACAGGCCCGTCCGTACAGGCCCGTCCGTACAGGCCCGTCCGTACTATTAGTATATATGAAGGAGAAGAGAGAGTGAGGCCGGTGAGGCCGAGCTGCACAAGGAAGAAGAGAGTGGCCGGTAAGGCTGCTAGTACAAGAAGTGTGGCCGGTAAGGCCATGAGTGGTGTGGGAGCGGCCAGTAAGGCCGTGAGCACAATAAGAGTGGCCAATAAGGCCATGTGGGCCGTGAGAACAATGAGAGTGGTCAGCAAGGCCATAAGAGCAATGTGAGAAGAATTGTGAAGTAAAGGCCTTATAAGAAGAAGAGGCCCAAGAAGAAGTTAAATGTCTCACAAAGGGAAAAGAAGGGAAGGAAGGAAGCATGTGAGACCTTGGTTGGTGAAGAATGAGACAACCAAGGGAAGGAGCTGTCCCTTTCACCATACACCCACTTGTGCACCAACGGCTATATGTCACTCTCACCTCTCATTTATCTCAAACGGCCATATACATTTGTTCTCATATATTAAGCATTGTAATCTCTCATTTTGTAAAAACAACACAACATTATTCAATAGAAGAGAAACCGATTTCCTCTCTATACTTGTGTTCTTGTTTCATATTAACGATGTAGAGAGTTTAGGATTAGCGGTTAGAGGCTGCCCTTAAGGCAGCCTATTCTCTTCTCAAATCCACCTAAACTCTTCTTATTTACTGCTTTACTTAGCCTAGATTACTGATTCTTAATCCTCCTTCTCCTAAGTACACAAACTCTAAGTGTTGTGATACTAGAAGAGGATAAGTCTCAAACTAGTGCTTCTCCTAGTTAGGATCCGCTTACTCTCTAGTATTTGGGTTCTATCTAGCTTGTTTATGGGGAGTTCATCACAAGTTGATGTTCTCTCCTCCCCCTTGAGAATGAGTTAGTTTGTTGTGGGTAAAGGGGGATTCATTCACCAAGTGTTTGTCTACCCTCTCTTGTGAGCTTTGTCTCATAAATCCCAACATGGTATCAGAGCAGGTTCTGTTCTTGGTGATTCAAACTCATTCTCAATGTCGTTTTCTTAGGAGTTAGCTTAGTTAAAGTTTTAATCCTAGCTTAGGTGTTAATTCGCTTAGCTTAGTTCTTTAAAGCTTTAATTTTGCTTTTGTTGTTAAATCGATTCTCTAGCAGCTCATTGTTGAGTAAGCTTGGTCTCTTGTCTTGTTAGAATTTGTAGACCAAGTGTGTGAAAGAAATCGATTTTAAAACCTCATCTTTAGGCTTACCGATTTGGTGAAAGCTTGGGTTTAAATGAGGTGGTGATGAACCAAGGAGCAAATCGGTTTTGTTCTTGGTAAGGATTCACGTTTTTGTGTGCTTGTATGAGCCACGAAATTCCTAGGATTTAGTTCTCTTAAGATTTAGTTAATTTTCCTTTAAAGGTTTAATTTTGCTTTTGTTAAATTTCCTTTAAAGTTTAATTACTAAATCACTTCTTCTTCATCTCAAGGTTGAGAAAGCTTTGTTTCTGGTCATATGGTGTGTCCAGGTTCGAGTTTGAGGAAGAGAGAGACTTTATTTTAGCATGTAGAGCCCGCTTGGTCAAATAGATTCAAGTTGGTCCAAGATGCATTCTTTTAACCGTTGGACAATAGGCTGTTCCAAAGGCTTTTGTTGTTTCTTCTTTGCTTGGGACCACGAAAAACATCTTCTATATGTTATCTTCGTGGATCTAAAGCCTTAATCTCTTGAAGAACACTTGTTTAAGTGATTCTACAAGGAGTTTTGTTGTTAAACCTTTGGAGAAACTAATTTTCCATAAGGTCCATTGTGTTTCAGCCATTAAAGCACCAAAAGAGATTGTCTTCTTGGATGTTCTTGGCTGTCAAAGCTTCTTTCAACTCAAGAAAACAGAGTTAAACTCTGTCCATAAGAACTCTTGAGCAGATTCTCTATTCTACTCTCAATTCATCTTATACTACTGCCAATACTCTCCCTTATACTCTCACTTTCTATTCTCCATATATACTCTTATTAATTCTCTAAATTCTCTATTTAATTTCAGTAATATTCTCTATACTCTAATCTCTAACAATCTCTTGTTTAGAATCTGTTCCATTGATTTTTTGGTTTCAGTTTCAGCATTGAAGATTGTGTGGAGCTCGCTCACTATCTCAAGGAGAAGAAGTGGCGAGGTTGAAGGCTACAAGATAGCCATGTAAGAGCGCAGCACAATGCCTGGAGTTAGAACCAAGGGCCACCAAGTCTTTGTTAAGCTGGTGGAAGGTGATGAATCAGTCCAAGAGCATGTGTGTTAGTGCCAAGTTGTTGATCGGATGTGCACAATGGTCTTTAGGAAAGGTGATGCACAAGGTTTCAACTGTTGATTGGATGTGCACAAGAACGGTGATGCACAAGGCTTCAACTGAGGTGATGAGGTTTCAGCCCATCATCAAGTAAAGGTTACGGGGGAGATCAAGTGACTTCAGACCGTACCTCACAGATTCTGCTCGGCCACAAGCAAAAGTCTTTACTTAAAGCTCAGCCGAAGCGTCTCAAAGATCGACTCGGACGAAACCATTCCACTGCGATTCAGCTTCCGCGTTCTTCACAAAAGTTCTAGACCATGGAGTCATCTTGCCAGTGGAAGTGGAATCATACCAATCCGAGCAGCCGTTCGAAAGTTATGCCCGATTCAGTGGGCATATGTCAGTCTGACAGATAAAACTGGCCGGGTTTAAAAAAAAAAACCATGGTTAGAGAAGCGGTCTCAAGGAGGAATTCCAAACCGCAACAGTGATCAACTCTCTCCCTCCTATCCATCAAAACACCATAAAGGCTGTGCTCTAAACTCTTCTCTATTTTAATTCATAAATTCATTACCTTAGCTTCATTACTAGTCTTTAGTCTTTAATATGTTCTCTTAAATTGTCACACTTTTAGAAATTTTCTTTGATATTCCTCATAGCAAACACTTATTCTTTTCTTCTTTATCACTTGTTTAAGGGGTAAAGGAGACTATGAGAGCCTCAAAGAAATTCTAAAGGCGCAAGGATGGAGATCATAAGGAATGTGCTAAAGGCAAGGTGGGCTAAGGAGTAGGAGCGGTTCAAATCATGAAGAGAAGGGAGCTAGTTCTTTGCAAACCAAGGTCAAGGGACATCATGGATAGTGGAGTCTATACTCTTTTTCCCTTAACAAAGTTTTATCCCAAGAGGTTTTCTTTGTTGAGGTTTTTAATGAGGTAGATGACACTAGTCCACCCTTGATCTTTGGTCCCCATGGTGTCCCACCGATCAAGCGTGCGGGGGAGTATTAGAATGTACCAAGGAGGAGAGAGGAGAGGCCGGTAAGGCCGAACCTTGGAAGAAGAGAAGAAAGGCCGGAAAGGCCATGTAAAGGCCGGTAAGGCCATGTCCGGGTCCGTGAGCGACCATGTACCGTGTCCGGTACCATGTACCGTGTCCGTGAACGGACCCATGTCCGGTGAGCGGCCAGTTAGGCCGTGAACACATTGAAGAGAAGGCCCGTCCGTACAGGCCCGTCCGTACAGGCCCGTCCGTACAGGCCCGTCCGTACAGGCCCGTCCGTACTATTAGTATATATGAAGGAGAAGAGAGAGTGAGGCCGGTGAGGCCGAGCTGCACAAGGAAGAAGAGAGTGGCCGGTAAGGCTGCTAGTACAAGAAGTGTGGCCGGTAAGGCCATGAGTGGTGTGGGAGCGGCCAGTAAGGCCGTGAGCACAATAAGAGTGGCCAATAAGGCCATGTGGGCCGTGAGAACAATGAGAGTGGTCAGCAAGGCCATAAGAGCAATGTGAGAAGAATTGTGAAGTAAAGGCCTTATAAGAAGAAGAGGCCCAAGAAGAAGTTAAATGTCTCACAAAGGGAAAAGAAGGGAAGGAAGGAAGCATGTGAGACCTTGGTTGGTGAAGAATGAGACAACCAAGGGAAGGAGCTGTCCCTTTCACCATACACCCACTTGTGCACCAACGGCTATATGTCACTCTCACCTCTCATTTATCTCAAACGGCCATATACATTTGTTCTCATATATTAAGCATTGTAATCTCTCATTTTGTAAAAACAACACAACATTATTCAATAGAAGAGAAACCGATTTCCTCTCTATACTTGTGTTCTTGTTTCATATTAACGATGTAGAGAGTTTAGGATTAGCGGTTAGAGGCTGCCCTTAAGGCAGCCTATTCTCTTCTCAAATCCACCTAAACTCTTCTTATTTACTGCTTTACTTAGCCTAGATTACTGATTCTTAATCCTCCTTCTCCTAAGTACACAAACTCTAAGTGTTGTGATACTAGAAGAGGATAAGTCTCAAACTAGTGCTTCTCCTAGTTAGGATCCGCTTACTCTCTAGTATTTGGGTTCTATCTAGCTTGTTTATGGGGAGTTCATCACAAGTTGATGTTCTCTCCTCCCCCTTGAGAATGAGTTAGTTTGTTGTGGGTAAAGGGGGATTCATTCACCAAGTGTTTGTCTACCCTCTCTTGTGAGCTTTGTCTCATAAATCCCAACAGAAACAGTAACAAAGCTGTTCACTGCTTCGAATCAATGTTTTCTCGGTTTTAGCCGGTTTCGGGACAAAATGGGTAAAAGTGGTGTTCAAACACTCCAAATTCAACCTGAACTCTTATAATTAGTCAAATGCATTGGATTGTGACATATTTTGACCTTAGAAAGAGTAACATAGCTGTTTACTGCTTCAAATCAATGTTTTATCTCGGTTTTAGCATGTTTTCTTGGTTTAAGCTTGTTTTGGAATAAAACGGGTTTAGGTGTTGTCTAAACACTACAAATTCATCCCCAGCTCTTAGAATTAGTGAAATGCATTGGTAACATAGCTGTTTACTGCTTCGAATCTATGTTTCTCTCGGTTTTAGCCTGTTTTCTCGGTTTAAGCCTGTTTGGGATAAAACGGGCTTAAGTTTTGTCTAAACACTACAAATTCATCCTGATCTCTTACAATTAGTCAAATGCATTGAATGGTCACACATGCTCACCATAGAAACAGTAACAAAGCTGTTTACTTCTTCGAACCAATGATTTCTCGGATTTAGCCTGTTTCGGGACAAAATGGGTAAAAGTGGTGTCTAAACACTCCAAATTCAACCCGAACTCTTATAATTAGTCAAATTCATTGGATTGTTACATATTTTGACCCTAGAAAGAGTAATATACTTGTTTACTGCTTCGAATCAATGTTTTCTCTCGGTTTTAGCCTGTTTTCTCGGTTTAAGCGTGTTTTGGGATAAAACGGGTTTAAGTGTTGTCTAAACACTCCAAATTCATCCGGAACTCTTACAATTAGTCAAATTCATTGGATTGTCACATATTTTGACCCTACAAATAGTAACCAAGCTGTTCACTGCTTCGAATCAATGTTTTCTCGGTTTTAGCCGGTTTCGGGCCAAAATGGGTAAAAGTGGTGTTCAAACACTCCAAATTCAACCTGAACTCTTATAATTAGTCAAATGCATTGGATTGTGACATATTTTGACCCTAGAAAGAGTAACATAGCTGTCTACTGCTTCAAATCAATGTTTTATCTCGGTTTTAGCATGTTTTCTTGGTTTAAGCTTGTTTTGGGATAAAACGGGTTTAAGTGTTGTCTAAACACTACAAATTCATCCCGAGCTCTTAGAATTAGTCAAATGCATTGGTAACATAGCTGTTTACTGCTTCGAATCTATGTTTCTCTCGGTTTTAGCCTGTTTTCTCGGTTTAAGCCTGTTTGGGATAAAACGGGCTTAAGTTTTGTCTAAACACTACAAATTCATCCTGAGCTCTTACAATTAGTCAAATGCATTGAATGGTCACACATGCTCACCATAGAAACAGTAACAAAGCTGTTTACTTCTTCGAACCAATGATTTCTCGGATTTAGCCTGTTTCGGGACAAAATGGGTAAAAGTGGTGTCTAAACACTTCAAATTCAACCCGAACTCTTATAAGTAGTCAAATGCATTGGATTGTTACATATTTTGACCCTAGAAAGAGTAATATAGCTGTTTACTGCTTCGAATCAATGTTTTCTCTCGGTTTTAGCCTGTTTTCTCTCGGTTTAAGCGTGTTTTGGGATAAAACAGGTTTAAGTGTTGTCTAAACACTCCAAATTCATCCGGAACTCTTACAATTAGTCAAATTCATTGGATTGTCACGCATTTTGACCCTAGAAACAGTAACAAAGCTGTTCACTGCTTCGAATCAATGTTTTCTCGGTTTTAGCCGGTTTCGGGACAAAATTGGTAAAAGTGGTGTTCAAACACTCCAAATTCAACCTGAACTCTTATAATTAGTCAAATGCATTGGATTGTGACATATTTTGACCTTAGAAAGAGTAACATAGCTGTTTACTGCTTCAAATCAATGTTTTATCTCGGTTTTAGCATGTTTTCTTGGTTTAAGCTTGTTTTGGAATAAAACGGGTTTAGGTGTTGTCTAAACACTACAAATTCATCCCCAGCTCTTAGAATTAGTGAAATGCATTGGTAACATAGCTGTTTACTGCTTCGAATCTATGTTTCTCTCGGTTTTAGCCTGTTTTCTCGGTTTAAGCCTGTTTGGGATAAAACGGGCTTAAGTTTTGTCTAAACACTACAAATTCATCCTGAGCTCTTACAATTAGTCAAATGCATTGAATGGTCACACATGCTCACCATAGAAACAGTAACAAAGCTGTTTACTTCTTCGAACCAATGATTTCTCGGATTTAGCCTGTTTCGGGACAAAATGGGTAAAAGTGGTGTCTAAACACTCCAAATTCAACCCGAACTCTTATAATTAGTCAAATTCATTGGATTGTTACATATTTTGACCCTAGAAAGAGTAATATACTTGTTTACTGCTTCGAATCAATGTTTTCTCTCGGTTTTAGCCTGTTTTCTCGGTTTAAGCGTGTTTTGGGATAAAACAGGTTTAAGTGTTGTCTAAACACTCCAAATTCATCCGGAACTCTTACAATTAGTCAAATTCATTGGATTGTCACGCATTTTGACCCTAGAAACAGTAACAAAGCTGTTCACTGCTTCGAATCAATGTTTTCTCGGTTTTAGCCGGTTTCGGGACAAAATGGGTAAAAGTGGTGTTCAAACACTCCAAATTCAACCTGAACTCTTATAATTAGTCAAATGCATTGGATTGTGACATATTTTGACCTTAGAAAGAGTAACATAGCTGTTTACTGCTTCAAATCAATGTTTTATCTCGGTTTTAGCATGTTTTCTTGGTTTAAGCTTGTTTTGGAATAAAACGGGTTTAGGTGTTGTCTAAACACTACAAATTCATCCCCAGCTCTTAGAATTAGTGAAATGCATTGGTAACATAGCTGTTTACTGCTTCGAATCTATGTTTCTCTCGGTTTTAGCCTGTTTTCTCGGTTTAAGCCTGTTTGGGATAAAACGGGCTTAAGTTTTGTCTAAACACTACAAATTCATCCTGAGCTCTTACAATTAGTCAAATGCATTGAATGGTCACACATGCTCACCATAGAAACAGTAACAAAGCTGTTTACTTCTTCGAACCAATGATTTCTCGGATTTAGCCTGTTTTGGGACAAAATGGGTAAAAGTGGTGTCTAAACACTCCAAATTCAACCCGAACTCTTATAATTAGTCAAATTCATTGGATTGTTACATATTTTGACCCTAGAAAGAGTAATATACTTGTTTACTGCTTCGAATCAATGTTTTCTCTCGGTTTTAGCCTGTTTTCTCGGTTTAAGCGTGTTTTGGGATAAAACGGGTTTAAGTGTTGTCTAAACACTCCAAATTCATCCGGAACTCTTACAATTAGTCAAATTCATTGGATTGTCACATATTTTGACCCTACAAATAGTAACCAAGCTGTTCACTGCTTCGAATCAATGTTTTCTCGGTTTTAGCCGGTTTCGGGCCAAAATGGGTAAAAGTGGTGTTCAAACACTCCAAATTCAACCTGAACTCTTATAATTAGTCAAATGCATTGGATTGTGACATATTTTGACCCTAGAAAGAGTAACATAGCTGTCTACTGCTTCAAATCAATGTTTTATCTCGGTTTTAGCATGTTTTCTTGGTTTAAGCTTGTTTTGGGATAAAACGGGTTTAAGTGTTGTCTAAACACTACAAATTCATCCCGAGCTCTTAGAATTAGTCAAATGCATTGGTAACATAGCTGTTTACTGCTTCGAATCTATGTTTCTCTCGGTTTTAGCCTGTTTTCTCGGTTTAAGCCTGTTTGGGATAAAACGGGCTTAAGTTTTGTCTAAACACTACAAATTCATCCTGAGCTCTTACAATTAGTCAAATGCATTGAATGGTCACACATGCTCACCATAGAAACAGTAACAAAGCTGTTTACTTCTTCGAACCAATGATTTCTCGGATTTAGCCTGTTTCGGGACAAAATGGGTAAAAGTGGTGTCTAAACACTTCAAATTCAACCCGAACTCTTATAAGTAGTCAAATGCATTGGATTGTTACATATTTTGACCCTAGAAAGAGTAATATAGCTGTTTACTGCTTCGAATCAATGTTTTCTCTCGGTTTTAGCCTGTTTTCTCTCGGTTTAAGCGTGTTTTGGGATAAAACAGGTTTAAGTGTTGTCTAAACACTCCAAATTCATCCGGAACTCTTACAATTAGTCAAATTCATTGGATTGTCACGCATTTTGACCCTAGAAACAGTAACAAAGCTGTTCACTGCTTCGAATCAATGTTTTCTCGGTTTTAGCCGGTTTCGGGACAAAATTGGTAAAAGTGGTGTTCAAACACTCCAAATTCAACCTGAACTCTTATAATTAGTCAAATGCATTGGATTGTGACATATTTTGACCTTAGAAAGAGTAACATAGCTGTTTACTGCTTCAAATCAATGTTTTATCTCGGTTTTAGCATGTTTTCTTGGTTTAAGCTTGTTTTGGAATAAAACGGGTTTAGGTGTTGTCTAAACACTACAAATTCATCCCCAGCTCTTAGAATTAGTGAAATGCATTGGTAACATAGCTGTTTACTGCTTCGAATCTATGTTTCTCTCGGTTTTAGCCTGTTTTCTCGGTTTAAGCCTGTTTGGGATAAAACGGGCTTAAGTTTTGTCTAAACACTACAAATTCATCCTGAGCTCTTACAATTAGTCAAATGCATTGAATGGTCACACATGCTCACCATAGAAACAGTAACAAAGCTGTTTACTTCTTCGAACCAATGATTTCTCGGATTTAGCCTGTTTCGGGACAAAATGGGTAAAAGTGGTGTCTAAACACTCCAAATTCAACCCGAACTCTTATAATTAGTCAAATTCATTGGATTGTTACATATTTTGACCCTAGAAAGAGTAATATACTTGTTTACTGCTTCGAATCAATGTTTTCTCTCGGTTTTAGCCTGTTTTCTCGGTTTAAGCGTGTTTTGGGATAAAACAGGTTTAAGTGTTGTCTAAACACTCCAAATTCATCCGGAACTCTTACAATTAGTCAAATTCATTGGATTGTCACGCATTTTGACCCTAGAAACAGTAACAAAGCTGTTCACTGCTTCGAATCAATGTTTTCTCGGTTTTAGCCGGTTTCGGGACAAAATGGGTAAAAGTGGTGTTCAAACACTCCAAATTCAACCTGAACTCTTATAATTAGTCAAATGCATTGGATTGTGACATATTTTGACCTTAGAAAGAGTAACATAGCTGTTTACTGCTTCAAATCAATGTTTTATCTCGGTTTTAGCATGTTTTCTTGGTTTAAGCTTGTTTTGGAATAAAACGGGTTTAGGTGTTGTCTAAACACTACAAATTCATCCCCAGCTCTTAGAATTAGTGAAATGCATTGGTAACATAGCTGTTTACTGCTTCGAATCTATGTTTCTCTCGGTTTTAGCCTGTTTTCTCGGTTTAAGCCTGTTTGGGATAAAACGGGCTTAAGTTTTGTCTAAACACTACAAATTCATCCTGAGCTCTTACAATTAGTCAAATGCATTGAATGGTCACACATGCTCACCATAGAAACAGTAACAAAGCTGTTTACTTCTTCGAACCAATGATTTCTCGGATTTAGCCTGTTTTGGGACAAAATGGGTAAAAGTGGTGTCTAAACACTCCAAATTCAACCCGAACTCTTATAATTAGTCAAATTCATTGGATTGTTACATATTTTGACCCTAGAAAGAGTAATATACTTGTTTACTGCTTCGAATCAATGTTTTCTCTCGGTTTTAGCCTGTTTTCTCGGTTTAAGCGTGTTTTGGGATAAAACGGGTTTAAGTGTTGTCTAAACACTCCAAATTCATCCGGAACTCTTACAATTAGTCAAATTCATTGGATTGTCACACATTTTGACCCTACAAATAGTAACCAAGCTGTTCACTGCTTCGAATCAATGTTTTCTCGGTTTTAGCCGGTTGCGGGCCAAAATGGGTAAAAGTGGTGTTCAAACACTCCAAATTCAACCTGAACTCTTATAATTAGTCAAATGCATTGGATTGTGACATATTTTGACCCTAGAAAGAGTAACATAGCTGTCTACTGCTTCAAATCAATGTTTTATCTCGGTTTTAGCATGTTTTCTTGGTTTAAGCTTGTTTTGGGATAAAACGGGTTTAAGTGTTGTCTAAACACTACAAATTCATCTCGAGCTCTTAGAATTAGTCAAATGCATTGGTAACATAGCTGATTACTGCTTCGAATCTATGTTTCTCTCGGTTTTAGCCTGTTTTGTCTAAACACTACAAATTCATCCTGAGCTCTTACAATTAGTCAAATGCATTGAATGGTCACACATGCTCACCATAGAAACAGTAACAAAGCTGTTTACTTCTTCGAACCAATGATTTCTCGGATTTAGCCTGTTTCGGGACAAAATGGGTAAAAGTGGTGTCTAAACACTGCAAATTCAACCCGAACTCTTATAATTAGTCAAATGCTATGGATTGTTACATATTTTGACCCTAGAAAGAGTAATATAGCTGTTTACTGCTTCGAATCAATGTTTTCTCTCGGTTTTAGCCTATTTTCTCGGTTTAAGTGTGTTTTGGGATAAAACAGGTTTAAGTGTCGTCTAAACACTCCAAATTCATCCGAAACTCTTACAATTAGTCAAATTCATTGGATTGTCACACGTTTTGACCCTAAAAACAGTAACAAAGTTGTTCACTGCTTCGAATCATTGTTTTCTCGGTTTTAACCTGTTTCGGGACAAAATGGGTAAAAGTGGTGTTTAAACACTCCAAATTCAACCCGAACTCTTATAATTAGTCAAATGCATTGGATTGTTACATATTTTGACCCTAGAAAGAGTAACATTGCTGTTTACTGCTTCAAATCAATGTTTCTCTCGGTTTTAGCCTGTTTTCTCAGTTTAAGCCTGTTTGGGATAAAACGGGCTTAAGTTTTGTCTAAACACTACAAATTCATCCTAAGCTCTTACAATTAGTCAAATGCATTGAATGGTCACACATTCTCACCATAGAAACAGTAACAAAGCTGTTTACTTCTTCGAACCAATGATTTCTCGGATTTAGCCTGTTTCGGGACAAAATGGGTAAAAGTGGTGTCTAAACACTCCAAATTCAACCCGAACTCTTATAATTAGTCAAATTCATTGGATTGTTACATATTTTGACCCTAGAAAGAGTAATATACTTGTTTACTGCTTCGAATCAATGTTTTCTCTCGGTTTTAGCCTGTTTTCTCGGTTTAAGCGTGTTTTGGGATAAAACGCGTTTAATGTTGTCTAAACACTCCAAATTCATCCGGAACTCTTACAATTAGTCAAATTCATTGGATTGTCACGCATTTTGACCCTAGAAACAGTAACAAAGCTGTTCACTGCTTCGAATCAATGTTTTCTCAGTTTTAGCCGGTTTCGGGACAAAATGGGTAAAAGTGGTGTTCAAACACTCCAAATTCAACCCGAACTCTTATAATTAGTCAAATGCATTGGATTGTGACATATTTTGACCTTAGAAAGAGTAACATAGCTGTTTACTGCTTCAAATCAATGTTTTATCTCGGTTTTAGCATGTTTTCTTGGTTTAAGCTTGTTTTGGGATAAAACGGGTTTAGGTGTTGTCTAAACACTACAAATTCATCCCCAGCTCTTAGAATTAGTGAAATGCATTGGTAACATAGCTGTTTACTGCTTCGAATCTATGTTTCTCTCGGTTTTAGCCTGTTTTCTCGGTTTAAGCCTGTTTGGGATAAAACGGGCTTAAGTTTTGTCTAAACACTACAAATTCATCCTGAGCTCTTACAATTAGTCAAATGCATTGAATGGTCACACATGCTCACCATAGAAACAGTAACAAAGCTGTTTACTTCTTCGAACCAATGATTTCTCGGATTTAGCCTGTTTCGGGACAAAATGGGTAAAAGTGGTGTCTAAACACTCCAAATTCAACCCGAACTCTTATAATTAGTCAAATTCATTGGATTGTTACATATTTTGACCCTAGAAAGAGTAATATACTTGTTTACTGCTTCGAATCAATGTTTTCTCTCGGTTTTAGCCTGTTTTCTCGGTTTAAGCGTGTTTTGGGATAAAACGGGTTTAAGTGTTGTCTAAACACTCCAAATTCATCCGGAACTCTTACAATTAGTCAAATTCATTGGATTGTCACACATTTTGACCCTACAAATAGTAACCAAGCTGTTCACTGCTTCGAATCAATGTTTTCTCGGTTTTAGCCGGTTTCGGGCCAAAATGGGTAAAAGTGGTGTTCAAACACTCCAAATTCAACCTGAACTCTTATAATTAGTCAAATGCATTGGATTGTGACATATTTTGACCCTAGAAAGAGTAACATAGCTGTCTACTGCTTCAAATCAATGTTTTATCTCGGTTTTAGCATGTTTTCTTGGTTTAAGCTTGTTTTGGGATAAAACGGGTTTAAGTGTTGTCTAAACACTACAAATTCATCCCGAGCTCTTAGAATTAGTCAAATGCATTGGTAACATAGCTGTTTACTGTTTCGAATCTATGTTTCTCTCGGTTTTAGCCTGTTTTCTCGGTTTAAGCCTGTTTGGGATAAAACGGGCTTAAGTTTTGTCTAAACACTACAAATTCATCCTGAGCTCTTACAATTAGTCAAATGCATTGAATGGTCACACATGCTCACCATAGAAACAGTAACAAAGCTGTTTACTTCTTCGAACCAATGATTTCTCGGATTTAGCCTGTTTCGGGACAAAATGGGTAAAAGTGGTGTCTAAACACTCCAAATTCAACCCGAACTCTTATAATTAGTCAAATTCATTGGATTGTTACATATTTTGACCCTAGAAAGAGTAATATACTTGTTTACTGCTTCGAATCAATGTTTTCTCTCGGTTTTAGCCTGTTTTCTCGGTTTAAGCGTGTTTTGGGATAAAACGGGTTTAAGTGTTGTCTAAACACTCCAAATTCATCCGGAACTCTTACAATTAGTCAAATTCATTGGATTGTCACGCATTTTGACCCTAGAAACAGTAACAAAGCTGTTCACTGCTTCGAATCAATGTTTTCTCGGTTTTAGCCGGTTTCGGGACAAAATGGGTAAAAGTGGTGTTCAAACACTCCAAATTCAACCTGAACTCTTATAATTAGTCAAATGCATTGGATTGTGACATATTTTGACCTTAGAAAGAGTAACATAGCTGTTTACTGCTTCAAATCAATGTTTTATCTCGGTTTTAGCATGTTTTCTTGGTTTAAGCTTGTTTTGGAATAAAACGGGTTTAGGTGTTGTCTAAACACTACAAATTCATCCCCAGCTCTTAGAATTAGTGAAATGCATTGGTAACATAGCTGTTTACTGCTTCGAATCTATGTTTCTCTCGGTTTTAGCCTGTTTTCTCGGTTTAAGCCTGTTTGGGATAAAACGGGCTTAAGTTTTGTCTAAACACTACAAATTCATCCTGAGCTCTTACAATTAGTCAAATGCATTGAATGGTCACACATGCTCACCATAGAAACAGTAACAAAGCTGTTTACTTCTTCGAACCAATGATTTCTCGGATTTAGCCTGTTTCGGGACAAAATGGGTAAAAGTGGTGTCTAAACACTCCAAATTCAACCCGAACTCTTATAATTAGTCAAATTCATTGGATTGTTACATATTTTGACCCTAGAAAGAGTAATATACTTGTTTACTGCTTCGAATCAATGTTTTCTCTCGGTTTTAGCCTGTTTTCTCGGTTTAAGCGTGTTTTGGGATAAAACGGGTTTAAGTGTTGTCTAAACACTCCAAATTCATCCGGAACTCTTACAATTAGTCAAATTCATTGGATTGTCACACATTTTGACCCTACAAATAGTAACCAAGCTGTTCACTGCTTCGAATCAATGTTTTCTCGGTTTTAGCCGGTTGCGGGCCAAAATGGGTAAAAGTGGTGTTCAAACACTCCAAATTCAACCTGAACTCTTATAATTAGTCAAATGCATTGGATTGTGACATATTTTGACCCTAGAAAGAGTAACATAGCTGTCTACTGCTTCAAATCAATGTTTTATCTCGGTTTTAGCATGTTTTCTTGGTTTAAGCTTGTTTTGGGATAAAACGGGTTTAAGTGTTGTCTAAACACTACAAATTCATCTCGAGCTCTTAGAATTAGTCAAATGCATTGGTAACATAGCTGATTACTGCTTCGAATCTATGTTTCTCTCGGTTTTAGCCTGTTTTGTCTAAACACTACAAATTCATCCTGAGCTCTTACAATTAGTCAAATGCATTGAATGGTCACACATGCTCAGCATAGAAACAGTAACAAAGCTGTTTACTTCTTCGAACCAATGATTTCTCGGATTTAGCCTGTTTCGGGACAAAATGGGTAAAAGTGGTGTCTAAACACTGCAAATTCAACCCGAACTCTTATAATTAGTCAAATGCTATGGATTGTTACATATTTTGACCCTAGAAAGAGTAATATAGCTGTTTACTGCTTCGAATCAATGTTTTCTCTCGGTTTTAGCCTATTTTCTCGGTTTAAGTGTGTTTTGGGATAAAACAGGTTTAAGTGTCGTCTAAACACTCCAAATTCATCCGAAACTCTTACAATTAGTCAAATTCATTGGATTGTCACACGTTTTGACCCTAAAAACAGTAACAAAGTTGTTCACTGCTTCGAATCATTGTTTTCTCGGTTTTAACCTGTTTCGGGACAAAATGGGTAAAAGTGGTGTTTAAACACTCCAAATTCAACCCGAACTCTTATAATTAGTCAAATGCATTGGATTGTTACATATTTTGACCCTAGAAAGAGTAACATTGCTGTTTACTGCTTCAAATCAATGTTTCTCTCGGTTTTAGCCTGTTTTCTCAGTTTAAGCCTGTTTGGGATAAAACGGGCTTAAGTTTTGTCTAAACACTACAAATTCATCCTAAGCTCTTACAATTAGTCAAATGCATTGAATGGTCACACATTCTCACCATAGAAACAGTAACAAAGCTGTTTACTTCTTCGAACCAATGATTTCTCGGATTTAGCCTGTTTCGGGACAAAATGGGTAAAAGTGGTGTCTAAACACTCCAAATTCAACCCGAACTCTTATAATTAGTCAAATTCATTGGATTGTTACATATTTTGACCCTAGAAAGAGTAATATACTTGTTTACTGCTTCGAATCAATGTTTTCTCTCGGTTTTAGCCTGTTTTCTCGGTTTAAGCGTGTTTTGGGATAAAACGCGTTTAATGTTGTCTAAACACTCCAAATTCATCCGGAACTCTTACAATTAGTCAAATTCATTGGATTGTCACGCATTTTGACCCTAGAAACAGTAACAAAGCTGTTCACTGCTTCGAATCAATGTTTTCTCAGTTTTAGCCGGTTTCGGGACAAAATGGGTAAAAGTGGTGTTCAAACACTCCAAATTCAACCCGAACTCTTATAATTAGTCAAATGCATTGGATTGTGACATATTTTGACCTTAGAAAGAGTAACATAGTTGTTTACTGCTTCAAATCAATGTTTTATCTCGGTTTTAGCATGTTTTCTTGGTTTAAGCTTGTTTTGGGATAAAACGGGTTTAGGTGTTGTCTAAACACTACAAATTCATCCCCAGCTCTTAGAATTAGTGAAATGCATTGGTAACATAGCTGTTTACTGCTTCGAATCTATGTTTCTCTCGGTTTTAGCCTGTTTTCTCGGTTTAAGCCTGTTTGGGATAAAACGGGCTTAAGTTTTGTCTAAACACTACAAATTCATCCTGAGCTCTTACAATTAGTCAAATGCATTGAATGGTCACACATGCTCACCATAGAAACAGTAACAAAGCTGTTTACTTCTTCGAACCAATGATTTCTCGGATTTAGCCTGTTTCGGGACAAAATGGGTAAAAGTGGTGTCTAAACACTCCAAATTCAACCCGAACTCTTATAATTAGTCAAATTCATTGGATTGTTACATATTTTGACACTAGAAAGAGTAATATACTTGTTTACTGCTTCGAATCAATGTTTTCTCTCGGTTTTAGCCTGTTTTCTCGGTTTAAGCGTGTTTTGGGATAAAACGGGTTTAAGTGTTGTCTAAACACTCCAAATTCATCCGGAACTCTTACAATTAGTCAAATTCATTGGATTGTCACACATTTTGACCCTACAAATAGTAACCAAGCTGTTCACTGCTTCGAATCAATGTTTTCTCGGTTTTAGCCGGTTTCGGGACAAAATGGGTAAAAGTGGTGTTCAAACACTCCAAATTCAACCTGAACTCTTATAATTAGTCAAATGCATTGGATTGTGACATATTTTGACCCTAGAAAGAGTAACATAGCTGTCTACTGCTTCAAATCAATGTTTTATCTCGGTTTTAGCATGTTTTCTTGGTTTAAGCTTGTTTTGGGATAAAACGGGTTTAAGTGTCGTCTAAACACTACAAATTCATCCCGAGCTCTTAGAATTAGTCAAATGCATTGGTAACATAGCTGTTTACTGCTTCGAATCTATGTTTCTCTCGGTTTTAGCCTGTTTTCTCGGTTTAAGCCTGTTTGGGATAAAACGGGCTTAAGTTTTGTCTAAACACTACAAATTCATCCTGAGCTCTTACAATTAGTCAAATGCATTGAATGGTCACACATGCTCACCATAGAAACAGTAACAAAGCTGTTTACTTCTTCGAACCAATGATTTCTCGGATTTAGCCTGTTTCGGGACAAAATGGGTAAAAGTGGTGTCTAAACACTTCAAATTCAACCCGAACTCTTATAAGTAGTCAAATGCATTGGATTGTTACATATTTTGACCCTAGAAAGAGTAATATAGCTGTTTACTGCTTCGAATCAATGTTTTCTCTCGGTTTTAGCCTGTTTTCTCTCGGTTTAAGCGTGTTTTGGGATAAAACAGGTTTAAGTGTTGTCTAAACACTCCAAATTCATCCGGAACTCTTACAATTAGTCAAATTCATTGGATTGTTACGCATTTTGACCCTAGAAACAGTAACAAAGCTGTTCACTGCTTCGAATCAATGTTTTCTCGGTTTTAGCCGGTTTCGGGACAAAATGGGTAAAAGTGGTGTTCAAACACTCCAAATTCAACCTGAACTCTTATAATTAGTCAAATGCATTGGATTGTGACATATTTTGACCTTAGAAAGAGTAACATAGCTGTTTACTGCTTCAAATCAATGTTTTATCTCGGTTTTAGCATGTTTTCTTGGTTTAAGCTTGTTTTGGGATAAAACGGGTTTAGGTGTTGTCTAAACACTACAAATTCATCCCCAGCTCTTAGAATTAGTGAAATGCATTGGTAACATAGCTGTTTACTGCTTCGAATCTATGTTTCTCTCGGTTTTAGCCTGTTTTCTCGGTTTAAGCCTGTTTGGGATAAAACGGGCTTAAGTTTTGTCTAAACACTACAAATTCATCCTGAGCTCTTACAATTAGTCAAATGCATTGAATGGTCACACATGCTCACCATAGAAACAGTAACAAAGCTGTTTACTTCTTCGAACCAATGATTTCTCGGATTTAGCCTGTTTCGGGACAAAATGGGTAAAAGTGGTGTCTAAACACTTCAAATTCAACCCGAACTCTTATAAGTAGTCAAATGCATTGGATTGTTACATATTTTGACCCTAGAAAGAGTAATATACTTGTTTACTGCTTCGAATCAATGTTTTCTCTCGGTTTTAGCCTGTTTTCTCGGTTTAAGCGTGTTTTGGGATAAAACGGGTTTAAGTGTTGTCTAAACACTCCAAATTCATCCGGAACTCTTACAATTAGTCAAATTCATTGGATTGTCACACATTTTGACCCTACAAATAGTAACCAAGCTGTTCACTGCTTCGAATCAATGTTTTCTCGGTTTTAGCCGGTTTCGGGCCAAAATGGGTAAAAGTGGTGTTCAAACACTCCAAATTCAACCTGAACTCTTATAATTAGTCAAATGCATTGGATTGTGACATATTTTGACCCTATAAAGAGTAACATAGCTGTCTACTGCTTCAAATCAATGTTTTATCTCGGTTTTAGCATGTTTTCTTGGTTTAAGCTTGTTTTGGGATAAAACGGGTTTAAGTGTTGTCTAAACACTACAAATTCATCTCGAGCTCTTAGAATTAGTCAAATGCATTGGTAACATAGCTGATTACTGCTTCGAATCTATGTTTCTCTCGGTTTTAGCCTGTTTTGTCTAAACACTACAAATTCATCCTGAGCTCTTACAATTAGTCAAATGCATTGAATGGTCACACATGCTCACCATAGAAACAGTAACAAAGCTGTTTACTTCTTCGAACCAATGATTTCTCGGATTTAGCCTGTTTCGGGACAAAATGGGTAAAAGTGGTGTCTAAACACTGCAAATTCAACCCGAACTCTTATAATTAGTCAAATGCTATGGATTGTTACATATTTTGACCCTAGAAAGAGTAATATAGCTGTTTACTGCTTCGAATCAATGTTTTCTCTCTGTTTTAGCCTATTTTCTCGGTTTAAGTGTGTTTTGGGATAAAACAGGTTTAAGTGTCGTCTAAACACTCCAAATTCATCCGAAACTCTTACAATTAGTCAAATTCATTGGATTGTCACACGTTTTGACCCTAAAAACAGTAACAAAGTTGTTCACTGCTTCGAATCATTGTTTTCTCGGTTTTAACCTGTTTCGGGACAAAATGGGTAAAAGTGGTGTTTAAACACTCCAAATTCAACCCGAACTCTTATAATTAGTCAAATGCATTGGATTGTTACATATTTTGACCCTAGAAAGAGTAACATTGCTGTTTACTGCTTCAAATCAATGTTTCTCTCGGTTTTAGCCTCTTTTCTCAGTTTCAGCCTGTTTGGGATAAAACGGGCTTAAGTTTTGTCTAAACACTACAAATTCATCCTAAGCTCTTACAATTAGTCAAATGCATTGAATGGTCACACATTCTCACCATAGAAACAGTAACAAAGCTGTTTACTTCTTCGAACCAATGATTTCTCGGATTTAGCCTGTTTCGGGACAAAATGGGTAAAAGTGGTGTCTAAACACTCCAAATTCAACCCGAACTCTTATAATTAGTCAAATTCATTGGATTGTTACATATTTTGACCCTAGAAAGAGTAATATACTTGTTTACTGCTTCGAATCAATGTTTTCTCTCGGTTTTAGCCTGTTTTCTCGGTTTAAGCGTGTTTTGGGATAAAACGCGTTTAATGTTGTCTAAACACTCCAAATTCATCCGGAACTCTTACAATTAGTCAAATTCATTGGATTGTCACGCATTTTGACCCTAGAAACAGTAACAAAGCTGTTCACTGCTTCGAATCAATGTTTTCTCAGTTTTAGCCGGTTTCGGGACAAAATGGGTAAAAGTGGTGTTCAAACACTCCAAATTCAACCCGAACTCTTATAATTAGTCAAATGCATTGGATTGTAACATATTTTGACCTTAGAAAGAGTAACATAGCTGTTTACTGCTTCAAATCAATGTTTTATCTCGGTTTTAGCATGTTTTCTTGGTTTAAGCTTGTTTTGGGATAAAACGGGTTTAGGTGTTGTCTAAACACTACAAATTCATCCCCAGCTCTTAGAATTAGTGAAATGCATTGGTAACATAGCTGTTTACTGCTTCGAATCTATGTTTCTCTCGGTTTTAGCCTGTTTTCTCGGTTTAAGCCTGTTTGGGATAAAACGGGCTTAAGTTTTGTCTAAACACTACAAATTCATCCTGAGCTCTTACAATTAGTCAAATGCATTGAATGGTCACACATGCTCACCATAGAAACAGTAACAAAGCTGTTTACTTCTTCGAACCAATGATTTCTCGGATTTAGCCTGTTTCGGGACAAAATGGGTAAAAGTGGTGTCTAAACACTCCAAATTCAACCCGAACTCTTATAATTAGTCAAATTCATTGGATTGTTACATATTTTGACCCTAGAAAGAGTAATATACTTGTTTACTGCTTCGAATCAATGTTTTCTCTCGGTTTTAGCCTGTTTTCTCGGTTTAAGCGTGTTTTGGGATAAAACGGGTTTAAGTGTTGTCTAAACACTCCAAATTCATCCGGAACTCTTACAATTAGTCAAATTCATTGGATTGTCACACATTTTGACCCTACAAATAGTAACCAAGCTGTTCACTGCTTCGAATCAATGTTTTCTCGGTTTTAGCCGGTTTCGGGCCAAAATGGGTAAAAGTGGTGTTCAAACACTCCAAATTCAACCTGAACTCTTATAATTAGTCAAATGCATTGGATTGTGACATATTTTGACCCTAGAAAGAGTAACATAGCTGTCTACTGCTTCAAATCAATGTTTTATCTCGGTTTTAGCATGTTTTCTTGGTTTAAGCTTGTTTTGGGATAAAACGGGTTTAAGTGTTGTCTAAACACTACAAATTCATCCCGAGCTCTTAGAATAAGTCAAATGCATTGGTAACATAGCTTTTTACTGCTTCGAATCTATGTTTCTCTCGGTTTTAGCCTGTTTTCTCGGTTTAAGCCTGTTTGGGATAAAACGGGCTTAAGTTTTGTCTAAACACTACAAATTCATCCTGAGCTCTTACAATTAGTCAAATGCATTGAATGGTCACACATGCTCACCATAGAAACAGTAACAAAGCTGTTTACTTCTTCGAACCAATGATTTCTCGGATTTAGCCTGTTTCGGGACAAAATGGGTAAAAGTGGTGTCTAAACACTCCAAATTCAACCCGAACTCTTATAATTAGTCAAATGCTATGGATTGTTACATATTTTGACCCTAGAAAGAGTAATATAGCTGTTTACTGCTTCGAATCAATGTTTTCTCTCGGTTTTAGCCTATTTTCTCGGTTTAAGCGTGTTTTGGGATAAAACAGGTTTAAGTGTTGTCTAAACACTCCAAATTCATCCGAAACTCTTACAATTAGTCAAATTCATTGGATTGTCACACGTTTCGACCCTAAAAACAGTAACAAAGTTGTTCACTGCTTCGAATCATTGTTTTCTCGGTTTTAACCTTTTTCGGGAAAAAATGGGTAAAAGTGGTGTTTAACCACTCAAAATTCAACCCGAACTCTTATAATTAGTCAAATGCATTGGATTGTTACATATTTTGACCCTAGAAAGAGTAACATTGCTGTTTACTGCTTCGAATCAATGTTTCTCTCGGTTTTAGCCTGTTTTCTCGGTTTAAGCCTGTTTGGGATAAAACGGGCTTAAGTTTTGTCTAAACACTACAAATTCATCCTGAGCTCTTACAATTAGTCAAATGCATTGAATGGTTACACATGCTCACCATAGAAACAGTAACAAAGCTGTTTACTTCTTCGAACCAATGATTTCTCGGATTTAGCCTGTTTCGGGACAAAATGGGTAAAAGTGGTGTCTAAACACTCCAAATTCAACCCGAACTCTTATAATTAGTCAAATTCATTGGATTGTTACATATTTTGACCGTAGAAAGAGTAATATACTTGTTTACTGCTTCGAATCAATGTTTTCTCTCGGTTTTAGCCTGTTTTCTCGGTTTAAGCGTGTTTTGGGATAAAACGGGTTTAAGTGTTGTCTAAACACTCCAAATTCATTCGGAACTCTTACAATTAGTCAAATTCATTGGATTGTCACGCATTTTGACCCTAGAAACAGTAACAAAGCTGTTCACTGCTTCGAATCAATGTTTTCTCGGTTTTAGCCGGTTTCGGGACAAAATGGGTAAAAGTGGTGTTCAAACACTCCAAATTCAACCTGAACTCTTATAATTAGTCAAATGCATTGGATTGTGACATATTTTGACTTTAGAAAGAGTAACATAGCTGTTTACTGCTTCAAATCAATGTTTTATCTCGGTTTTAGCATGTTTTCTTGGTTTAAGCTTGTTTTGGGATAAAACGGGTTTAGGTGTTGTCTAAACACTACAAATTCATCCCCAGCTCTTAGAATTAGTCAAATACATTGGTAACATAGCTGTTTACTGCTTCGAATCTATGTTTCTCTCGGTTTTAGCCTGTTTTCTCGGTTTAAGCCTGTTTGGGATAAAACGGGCTTAAGTTTTGTCTAAACACTACAAATTCATCCTGAGCTCTTACAATTAGTCAAATGCATTGAATGGTCACACATGCTCACCATAGAAACAGTAACAAAGCTGTTTACTTCTTCGAACCAATGATTTCTCGGATTTAGCCTGTTTCGGGACAAAATGGGTAAAAGTGGTGTCAAAACACTCCAAATTCCACCCGAACTCTTATAATTAGTCAAATGCTATGGATTGTTACATATTTTGACCCTAGAAAGAGTAATATAGCTGTTTACTGCTTCGAATCAATGTTTTCTCTCGGTTTAAGCCTATTTTCTCGGTTTAAGCGTGTTTTGGGGATAAAACAGGTTTAAGTGTCGTCTAAACACTCCAAATTTATCCGAAACTCTTACAATTAGTCAAATTCATTGGATTGTCACACGTTTTGACCCTAAAAACAGTAATAAAGCTGTTCACTGCTTCGAATCATTGTTTTCTCGGTTTTAGCCTGCTTCAGGACAAAATGGGTAAAAGTGGTGTTTAACCACTCAAAATTCAACCCGAACTCTTATAATTAGTCAAATGAATTGGATTGTTACATATTTTGACCCTAGAAAGAGTAACATTTCTGTTTACTGCTTCGAATCAATGTTTCTCTCGGTTTTAGCCTGTTTTCTCACTTTAAGCTTGTTTGGGATAAAACGAGCTTAAGTTTTGTCTAAACACTACAAATTCATCCTGAGCTCTTACAATTAGTCAAATGCACTGAATGGTCACACATGCTCACCATAGAAACAGTAACAAAGCTGTTTACTTCTTCGAACCAATGATTTCTCGGATTTAGCCTGTTTCGGGACAAAATGGGTAAAAGTGGTGTCTAAACACTCCAAATTCAACCCGAACTCTTATAATTAGTCAAATTCATTGGATTGTTACATATTTTGACCCTAGAAAGAGTAACATAGCTGTTTACTGCTTCAAATCAATGTTTTCTCTCGGTTTTAGCATGTTTTCTTGGTTTAAGCTTGTTTTGGGATAAAACGGATTTAAGTGTTGTCTAAACACTACAAATTCATCCCGAGCTCTTACAATTAGTCAAATGCATTGGATTGTCATACATTTTGACCCTAGAAATAGTAACCAAGCTGTTCACTGCTTCAAATCAATGTTTTCTCGGTTTTAGCCTGTTTCGGGACAAAATGGGTAAAAGTGGTGTTCAAACACTCCAAATTCAACCTGAACTCTTATAATTAGTCAAATGCATTGGATTGTGACATATTTTGACCCTAGAAAGAGTAACATAGCTGTTTACTGCTTCAAATCAATGTTTTCTCTCGGTTTTAGCATGTTTTCTTGGTTTAAGTTTGTTTTGGGATAAAACGGGTTTAAGTGTTGTCTAAACACTACAAATTCATCCCGAGCTCTTAGAATTAGTCAAATGCATTGGTAACATTGCTGTTTACTGCTTCGAATCAATGTTTCTCTCGGTTTTAGCCAGTTTTCTCGGTTTAAGCCTGTTTGGGATAAAACAGGCTTAAGTTTTGTCTAAACACTACAAATTCATCCTGAGCTCTTACAATTAGTCAAATGCATTGAATGGTCACACATTCTGACCATAGAAACAGTATCAAAGCTGTTTACTTCTTCGAATCAATGTTTTCTCGGATTTAGCCTGTTTCGGGACAAAATGGGTAAATGTGGTGTCTAAACAGTCCAAATTCAACCTGAACTTTTATAACTAGTCAAATGCATTGGATTGTTACATATTTTGACCCTAGAAAGTATTGATCATAAGACACTCGAGACTTGAAGGTGTCCGTACGGCCGTCCGTACACTTACCAATAAGGCCGAGCCATATCGAATGAAATGAGAAGAGTGGAGGCTGGACTACTTAGCAAAGCCCACTAGAAGGATCTCGAAGACACAATAGAGCCGTTGGAGGATAAGGTCACGGGTCGCCCCCCTTAAGGAAACCAAGTCATGTCACTATCATCCTTGGGATCGACCCACTCCTTCCTTTATGTCCCTATCAACAAGTTGTCGAGTGTAATAGAGGGGTTGCCCTAGTTTCTTTTCTTGCTATTTAAAGCCCTTAGCCGACATTGTAATGCATATACTAATGGAATCATATGTTTTCTCACTTTCTCTTTACATAGTTCACTCAATCTCTCTCAAATTATTCTCTTTGCTTCCGCCTAAACCAACATGGTATCAGAGCAAGTCCTTTGATCCTTGACTCTCTAAATCTAGTTCTGTTCTTCCTTATACTCCTAAACTCTCCAAATACTACTCGCTAGTCTTTCTATTCTCATTATTCACCTTATACTACTTCCATTTCAATATTCTACCTAGTTTATTCTATTTTGTCTTTTCAAATCGGTAACAATGGATAACACCAAACCCATTGTGACTCCGGTAGTGCTCAAAGGAGCAAATTACTTGTTGTGGAAGAGAACCACAAAGACCGCACTTAGTGGCCGGGGGCTGTGGATCCATGTTGAAACGGACCAGCTTCCCAAGAAAGCTACTAAGGAAGATGGTAAAGAAGAGAAGGAAGAAGACAAGGAGGCTGATCTCGAGAGGGAAGTTAAGTGGTTCCAAGAAGATCAGACCGTGCTTGCCATTCTCCAAAACTCGCTAGACGCACCTATCCTTGAAGCCTATTCATACTGCAAGACGGCCAAAGAGTTGTGGGAGACGCTAGCGAATGTCTATAACGTGACCAACCTAACCCGAGTGTTTGAAGTCAAGAAGGCAATCAATGGACTTCATCAAGAAGATTTGGAGTTCACGAAGCACTTTGGGAAGTTTAGGTCACTATGGGCCGAGCTCGAGATGCTCCGACCGAGTACAATTGATCCGGCCATCCTCAACGAAAGAAAGGAGCAAGACAAGGTGTTTGGCCTCCTAATCACTCTTAACCCGGTGTTTAATGACTTAATCAAGCATATCCTCCGGGGAGACAAGCTGCCTACGCTTGAAGACGTTTGTTACCAAGTGCAAAAGGAACAAGGTTCCCTTGGTCTCTTTAGTGGAAAGGAAGACTTGGCAACTGCAAACAAGGGCGCCTACAAACACGACGACCGGAGAGCCATGGTGTGTGACCACTGCAAAAAGAAGGGACACATGAAGGACAAGTGCTGGATTCTTCACCCTCACCTCAAGCCGGCCAAGTTCAAAGCAAACCTCTCACATGAAGGGTCAAGCGGTCAAGGTTCCGGTGCAGCCAACCAAGGCAGTGCGGCGGCTACGGCTATGGCAGCCTCGTTTGGGGATCTTGTGAGGAAGTCTGACCTGGAGGCTCTCATCAAATCCATTGCCGCGCTAAAGGATTCTGGTACCACCTTCTTTGCTTCACAGCCTAGTAAAACCCTTGTTGTTGACTCGGGTGCTTCTCACCACATGATAAGTAACCCTAGTCTTATACACAACATAAAACCGGCTGTGGGTAATGTTATTATTGCTAATGGGGATAGAATACCAGTTGAGGGTGTAGGAGACTTGAAACTATTTGATAAGGATTCAAAAGCTTTCTTTATGCCTACTTTTACATCTAACCTCTTATCGGTTAAAAGATCTACAACTGATTTAAACTGCTACACTATCTTTGGTCCTAACAGTGTGTATTTTCAGGATATTAAGACTGGAAAGGTTCTTGGAGGAGGAGATGCTAAGGGAGATCTATATGTCCTAGAGAAAACCTCATCAAGTCCATCTAATTTGTTTTCGCTTATATCGAACCTTAGTAGTATTTCGAGTGATGTTTGGCATGCTAGACTAGGCCATCCTCACTCTAAAGCTTTTAAATTAATGTTGCCAAATGTTTCCTTTGATAATTCAAGTTGTGAACCTTGTATTCTTGGTAAACATTGCAAGTCTATTTTTCCTAAGTCAACTACTATTTATGAACATTGTTTTGATTTAGTGCATTCTGATGTTTGGACTTCACCTTGCTTATCTAGAGATAATAACAAGTATTTTGTGACTTTTATTGATGAAAAATCAAAGTACACTTGGCTTACCTTGTTACCATCTAAAGATAGAGTTTATGATGCATTTGTTAACTTTCAGAATTATGTCACTAATCATTTCAATGCTAAAATAAAGGTACTTAGATCGGACAATGGAGGAGAGTACACAAGTCATAAACTTAGAGCTCACTTGTCCAAACACGGCATACTACAACAAACTAGTTGCCCTTATACGCCCCAGCAAAATGGTGTGGCCGAGAGAAAGAACCGGCATCTCATGGAGGTGGCAAGGGCGATGATGTTTCAAACCAATGTCACCAAACGCTTTTGGGGAGACGCCGTGATGACAGCTTGTTACCTGATCAATAGGACTCCCACCAAAGTCTTACAAGATAAATCACCATATGAGGTATTGAATCAAATTAAACCCTCATTGGATCACTTACGCGTATTTGGGTGTGTGTTTTGTCTTGGTACCAGGTGAACAAAGGACTAAGCTCGACGCCAAAAGCACCAAATGCATGTTCATTGGCTACTCGATGAGTCAAAAAGGGTATAAGTGCTATGATCCCACCACTGGCCGCTTACTTATCTCCCGAGACGTGAAGTTCCTTGAACAACAAGGATACTACGAGACAAAGGACTGGGAAAGCCTCAAGGACCTATCTCATTCCAACTCCGATCGAGCTACCAACCTACGGTTCCTACTGAATCATCTTAGTGTCACAACGCCATCTAGTCGCACGGACCAAGACCAACCTGATCAGACTCAGCATGCACTGATTGAAGGCTCTACACCAACCTCCTCCGAGCTACCTAGTCAAGAAGAAGATCAAGAAAATGCTTCGGAGCCGCTAGATCTCTCCACTGATGAACCTCTTGATTTAGCAATCCCGGAGGCTCGTGGTCACCCGAGTGCTGACAATGATACACTCCAACAAGAATCAAGCATAGTTCTCCCTCGTCGAAGTGAACGGCTCAAGTTTCACCCGTCCACTTGGAAAGAAAAACGGGTTTACTACAACAACCAGGCCGTGGCCCATCCGATTCAAGCTGTGTGTTCGGTTGACCTTGTCCCTCAAGAACATGCTGCCTTTCTCACCAAGATCGATGCTCAGTTTATCCCGCAAACCTATGATGAAGCCAAAGAACACAAGGAATGGTTAGATGCTGTTGATGATGAGACAGGGGCCATGATCCGCAATCATACTTGGGACGAGGCAGATCTTCCCAAGGGAAAGAAAGCGGTCAGCTCTAAATGGGTTTTCACAATCAAGTATCTAAGCAATGGTGCTGTGGAACGGTACAAAGCTCGTCTTGTTGCCCGCGGCTTCACCCAGACCTATGGCACCGATTATACGGACACGTTCGCACCGGTGGCCAAACTTCACATGGTTCGTGTTGTTCTCTCACTAGCCACCAATTTATCATGGGACTTATGGCAGATGGACGTCAAGAATGCGTTCCTTCAGGGGGAGCTCGAAGAAGAAGTCTACATGCACCCTCCTCCGGGCTTAGAGGCTATAGTCGCTCCGGGCAAGGTTCTTCGCCTCCGCAAGGCCATCTACGGCTTGAAGCAGTCCCCTAGGGCGTGGTACCACAAACTTAGCTCCACGCTCCGCACGCATGGCTTCAAGCGTTCTGAAGCCGACCACACTCTCTTCACTCTTCGGACTAAAAATGGTCGAGTGGTCGTTCTTGTCTACGTTGATGACATAATCATCACCGGCAATGACCGCGATGGGATCTCTACCACTAAGGCCCTGTTTCACTCCACCTTTCATATTAAGGATCTAGGAGAGCTCAAGTACTTCCTTGGCATTGAAATTTCTCGATCACCGGAGGGGCTGTTTCTCTCTCAACAGAAGTATGCCCTTGATCTTCTCTGTGAAACTGGCAAGCTAGGAGCCAAACCGGCTCCTACACCCCTTGAAGAAGGTTACCAGGTCAAGCGAAAGGGGGAGATGACGAATGTAACCAAGTTGGCTGAGCCATATGAGGATGTGGGCAGATATCGTAGGCTTGTGGGAAAGCTCATCTACCTTACGATCACAAGACCGGATCTTTGCTATGCAGTAAACCAAGTCAGCCAACACATGAAGGCTCCAACAAAGTTTGATTGGCAAACGCTCGAACGAATTCTTTGTTATCTCAAGGGAAGTCCTGGCCAAGGCATTTGGATGGGGAAGAACAACAACACTGAACTCGTGGGCTATTGTGACGCGGACTATGCAGGTGATACAACTGACCGGAGATCAACCACAGGGTATTGCACGTTCATTGGAGGGAACCTAGTCACTTGGAAGTCGAAGAAACAAAAGGTTGTGTCTCAATCAAGCGCCGAGTCAGAATATAGGGCCATGAAGAAGCTCACCAACGAGCTTACATGGCTCAAAGGTCTTCTCAAGGACCTTGGAGTAAAGACTGAAAGACCGGTCACCATGCATTGTGACAACAAGGCCGCAATACACATAGCAACCAACTCGGTATTTCATGAAAGAACTAAGCACATTGAGGTAGATTGCCATAAGGTGCGAGAGAAGATAGAAGAGGGTGTGATCCTACCATGTTACACGCCAAGCCAAGAGCAATTGGCGGACATCTTCACAAAGGCTACTAGTCCACAGATTTGCGAATACATCTCCAGCAAACTTGGACTAGTAGACCCTACACATCCATGAATGAACTCCTCTAACCCGTGGAGATCACACTCTTTTCCTTTAACATGGTTTTGTCCCATGTGGTTTTGCATGTTAAGGTTTTTAACGAGGTGGTCTCTCGCGGGTTCCAAGCTTAACCATTCCACTTTGCTAAGCTTGAGGGGGAGTATTGATCATAAGACACTCGAGACTTGAAGGTGTCCGTACGGCCGTCCGTACACTTACCAATAAGGCCGAGCCATATCGAATGAAATGAGAAGAGTGGAGGCTGGACTACTTAGCAAAGCCCATTAGAAGGATCTCGAAGACACAATAGAGCCGTTGGAGGATAAGGTCACGGGTCGCCCCCCTTAAGGAAACAAAGTCATGTCACTATCATCCTTGGGATCGACCCACTCCTTCCTTTATGTCCCTATCAACAAGTTGTCGAGTGTAATAGAGGGGTTGCCCTAGTTTCTTTTCTTGCTATTTAAAGCCCTTAGCCGACATTGTAATGCATATACTAATGGAATCATATATTTTCTCACTTTCTCTTTACATAGTTCACTCAATCTCTCTCAAATTATTCTCTTTGCTTCCGCCTAAACCAACAGAAAGAGTAATATAGCTGTTTACTGCTTCGAATCAATGTTTTCTCTCGGTTTTAGCCTGTTTTCTCGGTTTATGCGTGTTTTGGGATAAAACGGGTTTAAGTGTTGTCTAAACACTCCAAATTTTTCTGGAACTCTTACAATTAGTAAAATTCATTGGATTGTCACACATTTTGACCCGATAAGCAGTAAAAAGCTGTTCACTCCTTCGAATCAGTGTTTTTCGGTTTTAGCCTGTTTCGGGACAAAATAGGTAAAAGTGGGTTTAAACACTCCAAATTCAACCCGAACTCTTATAATTAGTCAAATGCATTGGATTGTTACATATTTTGACCCTAGAAAGAGTAACATAGCTGTTACTGCTTCAAATCAATGTTTTCTCTCGGTTTTAGCATGTTTTCTTGGTTTAACCTTGTTTTGGGATAAAACGGGCTTAAGTGTTGTCTAAACACTCCAAATTGATCCGGAACTCTTACAATTAGTCGAATGCATTGCATGGTCACACATTCTGACCATAGAAACAGTAACAAAGCTGTTTACTTCTTCGAATCAATGTTTTCTCAGATTTAGCCTGTTTCGGGACAAAATGGATAAAAGTGGTGTTCAAACACTCCAAATTCAACCTGAACTCTTATAATTAGTCAAATGCATTGGATTGTGACATATTTTGACCAAAGAAAGAGTAACATAGCTGTTTACTGCTTCAAATCAATGTTTTCCCTCGGTTTTAGCATGTTTTCTAGGTTTAAGCTTGTTTTGGGATAAAACGGGTTTAAGTGTTGTCTAAACACTACAAATTCATGCCGAGCTCTTAGAATTAGTCAAATGCATTGGTAACATTGCTGTTTACTGCTTCGAATCTATGTTTCTCTCGGTTTTAGCCTGTTTTCTCGGTTTAAGCCTGTTTGGGATAAAACGGGCTTAAGTTTTGTCTAAACACTACAAATTCATCCTGAGCTCTTACAATTAGTCAAATGCTATGGATTGTTACATATTTTGACCCTAGAAAGAGTAATATAGGTTTTTACTGCTTCGAATGAATGTTTTCTCTCGGTTTTAGCCTATTTTCTCGGTTTAAGCGTGTTTTGGGATAAAACAAGTTTAAGTGTCGTCTAAACACTCCAAATTCATCCGAAACTCTTACAATTAGTCAAATTCATTGGATTGTCACACGTTTGGACCCTAGAAACAGTAACAAAGCTGTTCACTTCTTCGAATCATTGTTTTCTTGGTTTTAGCCTGTTTCGGGACAAAATGGGTAAAAGTGGTGTTTAACCACTCAAAATTCAACCCGAACTCTTATAATTAGTCAAATGCATTGGATTGTTACATATTTTGACCCTAGAAAGAGTAATATAGCTGTTTACTGCTTCGAATGAATGTTTTCTCTCGGTTTTAGCCTATTTTCTCGGTTTAAGCGTGTTGTGGGATAAAACAGGTTTAAGTGTCGTCTAAACACTCCAAATTCATCCGAAACTCTTACAATTAGTCAAATTCATTGGATTGTCACACGTTTTGACCCTAGAAACAGTAACAAAGCTGTTCACTGCTTCGAATCATTGTTTTCTCGGTTTTACCCTGTTTCGGGACAAAATGGGTAAAAGTGGTGTTTAACCACTCAAAATTCAACCCGAACTCTTATAATTAGTCAAATGAATTGGATTGTTACATATTTTGGCCCTAGAAAGAGTAACATTGCTGTTTACTGCTTCGAATCAATGTTTCTCTCGGTTTTAACCTGTTTTCTCGGTTTAAGCATGTTTGGGATAAAACGGGTTCAAGTTTTGTCTAAACACTACAAATTCAACCCAAGCTCTTACAATTAGTCAAATGCATTGAATGGTCACACGTTCTGACCATAGAAACAGTAACAAAGCTGTTTACTTCTTCGAATCAATGTTTCCTCGGATTTAGCCTGTTTAAGGACAAAATGGGTAAAAGTGGTGTCTAAACACTCCAAATTCAACCCGAACTCTTATAATTAGTCAAATTCATTGGATTGTTACATATTTTGACCCTAGAAAGAGTAATATACTTGTTTATTGCTTCGAATCAATGTTTTCTCTCGGTTTTAGCCTGTTTTCTCGGTTTAAGCGTGTTTTGGGATAAAACGGGTTTAAGTGTTGTCTAAACACTCCAAATTCATCCGGAACTCTTACAATTAGTCAAATTCATTGGATTGTCACACATTTTGACCCTAGAAACAGTAACAAAGCTGTTCACTGCTTCGAATCAATGTTTTCTCGGTTTTAGCCTATTTCGGGACAAAATGGGTAAAAGTGGTGTTTAAACACTCCAAATTCAACCCGAACTCTTATAATTAGTCAAATGCATTGGATTGTGACATATTTTGACCCTAGAAAGAGTAACATAGCTGTTTACTGCTTCAAATCAATGTTTTCTCTCGGTTTTAGCATGTTTTCTTGGTTTAAGCTTGTTTTGGGATAAAACGGGTTTAAGTGTTGTCTAAACACTACAAATTCATCCCGAGCTCTTAGAATTAGTCAAATGCATTGGTAACATAGCTGTTTACTGCTTTGAATCAATGTTTCTCTCGGTTTTAGCCTGTTTTCTCGGTTTAAGCCTGTTTAGGATAAAACGGGCTTAAGTTTTGTCTAAACACTACAAATTTATCTTGAGCTCTTACAATAAGTCAAATGCATTGAATGGTCACATATTCTCACCATATAAACAGTAACAAAGCTGTTTACTTTTTCGAACCAATGATTTCTCGGATTTAGCCTGTTTCGGGACAAAATGGGTAAAAGTGGTGTCTAAACACTCCAAATTCAATCCGAACTCTTATAATTAGTCAAATGCTATGGATTGTTACATATTTTGACCCTAGAAAGAGTAATATAGCTGTTTACTGCTTCGAATCAATGTTTTCTCTCGGTTTAAGCGTGTTTTGGGATAAAACGGGTTTAAGTGTTGTCTAAACGCTCCAAATTCATCCGGAACTCATATAATTAGTCAAATTCATTGGATTGTCACACGTTTGACCCTAGAAACAGTAACAAAGCTGTTCACTGCTTCGAATAATTGTTTTCTCGGTTTTAGCCTGTTTCAAAACAAAATGGGTAAAAGTGGTGTTTAAACACTCCAAATTCAACCCGAACTCTTATAATTAGTCAAATGCATTGGATTGTTACATATTTTGACCCTAGAAAGAGTAACATAGCTGCTACTGCTTCAAATCAATGTTTTCTCTCGGTTTTAGCATGTTTTCTTGGTTTAAGCTTGTTTTGGGATAAAACGGGCTTAAGTGTTGTCTAAACACTCCAAATTCATCCGGAACTCTTACAATTAGTCAAATTCATTGGATTGTCACACATTTTGACCCTAGAAACAGTAACCAAGCTGTTCACTGCTTCGAATCAATGTTTTCTCGGTTTTAGCCTGTTTCGGGACAAAATGGGTAAAAGTGGTGTTCAAACACTCCAAATTCAACCTGAACTCTTATAATTAGTCAAATGCATTGGATTGTGACATATTTTGACCCTAGAAAGAGTAACATAGCTGTTTACTGCTTCAAATCAATGTTTTCTCTCGGTTTTAGTATGTTTTCTTGGTTTAAGCTTGTTTTGGGATAAAACGGGTTTAAGTGTTGTCTAAACACTACAAATTCATCCCGAGCTCTTAGAATTAGTCAAATGCATTGGTAACAAAGCTGTTTACTTCTTCGAACCAATGATTTCTCGGATTTAGCCTGTTTCGGGACAAAATGGGTAGAAGTGGTGTCTAAACACTCCAAATTCAATCCAAACTCTTATAATTAGTCAAATGCTATGGATTGTTACATATTTTGACCCTAGAAAGAGTAATATAGCTGTTTACTGCTTCGAATCAATGTTTTCTCTCGGTTTAAGCGTGTTTTGGGATAAAACGGGTTTAAGTGTTGTCTAAACGCTCCAAATTCATCCGGAACTCATATAATTAGTCAAATTCATTGGATTGTCACACGTTTTGACCCTAGAAACAGTAACAAAGCTGTTTACTGCTTCGAATAATTGTTTTCTCGGTTTTAGCCTGTTTCAGAACAAAATGGGTAAAAGTGGTGTTTAAACACTCCAAATTCAACCCGAACTCTTATAATTAGTCAAATGCATTGGATTGTTACATATTTTGACCCTAGAAAGAGTAACATAGCTGTTACTGCTTCAAATCAATGTTTTCTCTCGGTTTTAGCAGGTTTTCTTGGTTTAAGCTTGTTTTGGGATAAAACGGGCTTAAGTGTTGTCTAAACACTCCAAATTCATTCGGAACTCTTACAATTAGTCAAATTTATTGGATTGTCACACATTTTGACCCTAGAAACAGTAACCAAGCTGTTCACTGCTTCGAATCAATGTTTTCTCGGTTTTAGCCTGTTTCGGGACAAAATGGGTAAAAGTGGTGTTCAAACACTCCAAATTCAACCTGAACTCTTATAATTAGTTAAATGCATTGGATTGTGACATATTTTGACCCTAGAAAGAGTAACATAGCTGTTTACTGCTTCAAATCAATGTTTTCTCTCGGTTTTAGCATGTTTTCTTGGTTTAAGCTTGTTTTGGGATAAAACGGGTTTAAGTGTTGTCTAAACACTACAAATTCATCCCAAGCTCTTAGAATTAGTCAAATGCATTGGTAACATAGCTGTTTACTGCTTCGAATCAATGTTTCTCTCGGTTTTAGCCTGTTTTCTCTGTTTAAGCCTGTTTGGGATAAAACGGGCTTAAGTTTTGTCTACACACTACAAATTCATCCTGAGCTCTTACAATTAGTCAAATGCATTGAATGGTCACACATGCTCACCATAGAAACAGTAACAAAGCTGTTTACTTTTTCGAACCAATGATTTCTTGGATTTTGCCTGTTTCGGGACAAAATGGGTAAAAGTGGTTTCTAAACAATCTAAATTCAACCCGAACTCTTTTAATTAGTCAAATGCTATGGATTGTTACATATTTTGACCCTAGAAAGAGGAATATAGCTGTTTACTGCTTCGAATCAATGTTTTCTCTCGGTTTTAGCCTATTTTCTCGGTTTAAGCGTGTTTTGGGATAAAACGTGTTTAAGTGTCGTCTAAACACTCCAAATTCATCCGGAACTCTTACAATTAGTCAAATTCATTGGATTGTCACACATTTTGACCCTAGAAACAGTAACAAAGCTGTTCACTCCTTTGAATCAGTGTTTTTTCGGTTTTAGCCTGTTTCGGGACAAAATGGGTAAAAGTGGTGTTTAAACACTCCAAATTCAACCCGAACTCTTATAATTAGTCAAATGCATTGGATTGTTACATATTTTGACCCTAGAAAGAGTAACATAGCTGTTTACTGCTTCAAATAAATGTTTTCTATCGGTTTTAGCATGTTTTCTTCTTTGAAGCTTGTTTTGGGATAAAATGGGCTTAAGTGTTGTCTAAACACTCCAAATTCATCCCGAACTCTTATAATTAGTCAAATGCATTGGATTGTCACGCATTTTGACCCTAGAAACAGTAACAAAGCTGTTCACTGCTTCGAATCAATGTTTTCTTGATTTTAGCCTGTTTCGGGACAAAATTGGTAAACGTGGTGTTTAAACACTCCAAATTCAACCCGAACTCTTATAATTAGTCAAATGCATTGGATTGTTACATATTTTGACCCTAGAAAGAGTAACATAGCTGTTTACTGCTTCAAATCAATGTTTTCTCTCGGTTTTATCATGTATTCTTGGTTTAAGCTTGTTTTGGGATAATACGGGTTTAAGTGTTGTCTAAACACTACAATTCATCCCGAGCTCTTACAATTAGTCAATTGCATTGGTAACATAGCTGTTTACTGCTTCGAATCAATGTTTCTCTCGGTTTTAGCCTGTTTTCTCGGTTTAAGCCTGTTTGGGATAAAAAGAGCTTAATTTTTGTCTAAACACTACAAATTCATCCTGAGCTCTTATAATTAGTCAAATGCATTGAATGCTCACCATAGAAACAGTAACAAAGCTTTTTACTTCTTCGAACCAATGATTTCTCGGATTTAGACTGTTTCGGGACAAGATGGGTAAAAGTGGTGTCTAAACACTCCAAATTCAACCCGAACTCTTATAATTAGTCAAATGCATTGGATTGTTACAAATTTTGACCCTAGAAAGAGTAATATAGCTGTTTACTGCTTCGAATCAATGTTTTCTCTCGGTTTTAGTCTGTTTTGTCGGTTTTAGCCTGTTTCGGGACAAAATGGGTAAAAGTGGTTTTTAAACACTCCAAACTCAACCCGAACTCTTATAATTAGTCAAATGCATTGGATTGTTACATATTTTGACCCTAGAAAGAGTAACATAGCTGTTACTTCTTCAAATTAATGTTTTCTCTCGGTTTTAGCATGTTTTCTTGGTTTAAGCTTGTTTTGGGATAAAACAGGCTTAAGTGTTGTCTAAACACTACAAATTCATCCCGAGCTCTTACAATTAGTCAAATTCATTGGATTGTCACACGTTTTGACCCTAGAAACAGTAACAAAGCTGTTCACTGCTTCGAATCATTGTTTTCTCGGTTTTAGCCTGTTTCGGGACAAAATGGGTAAAAGTGGTGTTTAACCACTCAAAATTCAACCCAAACTCTTATAATTAGTCAAATGCATTGGATTGTTACATATTTTGACCCTAGAAATAGTAACATTGCTGTTTACTGCTTCGAATTAATGTTTCTCTCGGTTTTAACCTGTTTTCTCGGTTTAAGCATGTTTGGGATAAAACGGGTTCAAGTTTTATCTAAACACTACAAATTCAACCCAAGCTCTTACAATTAGTCAAATGCATTGAATGGTCACACGTTCTGACCATAGAAACAGTAACAAAGCTGTTTACTTCTTCGAATCAATGTTTTCTCGGATTTAGCCTGTTTAAGGACAAAATGGGTAAAAGTGGTGTCTAAACACTCCAAATTCAACCCGAACTCTTATAATTAGTCAAATTCATTGGATTGTTACATATTTTGACCCTAGAACGAGTAATATACTTGTTTACTGCTTCGAATCAATGTTTTCTCTTGGTTTTAGCCTGTTTTCTCGGTTTAAGCGTGTTTTGGGATAAAACGGGTTTAAGTGTTGTCTAAACACTCCAAATTCATCCGGAACTCTTACAATTAGTCAAATTCATTGGATTGTCACACATTTTGACCCTAGAAACAGTAACAAAGCTGTTCACTGCTTTGAATCAATGTTTTCTTGGTTTTAGCCTGTTTCGGGACAAAATGGGTAAAGGTGGTGTTTAAACACTCCAAATTCAACCCGAACTCTTATAATTAGTCAAATGCATTGGATTTTGACATATTTTGACCCTAGAAAGAGTAACATAGCTGTTTACTGCTTCAAATCAATGTTTTCTCTCGGTTTTAGCATGTTTTCTTTGTTTAAGCTTGTTTTGGGATAAAACGGGTTTAAGTGTTGTCTAAACACTACAAATTCATCCCGAGCTCTTAGAAAAAGTCAAATGCATTTGTAACATAGCTGTTTACTGCTTTGAATCAATGTTTCTCTCGGTTTTAGCCTGTTTTCTCGGTTTAAGCCTGTTTGGGATAAAACGGGATTAAGTTTTGTCTAAACACTACAAATTCATCCTGAGCTCTTACAATTAGTCAAATGCATTGAATGGTCACACATGCTCACCATAGAAACAGTAACAAAGCTGTTTACTTCTTCGAACCAATGATTTCTCGGATTTAGCCTGTTTCGGGACAAAATGGGTAAAAGTGGTGTCTAAACACTCCAAATTCAACCCGAACTCTTATAATTAGTCAAATGCTATGGATTGTTACGTATTTTGACCCTAGAAAGAGTAATATAGCTGTTTATTGCTTCGAATCAATGTTTTCTCTCGGTTTAAGCGTATTTTGGGATAAAACGGGTTTAAGTGTTGTCTAAACACTCCAAATTCATCCAGAACTCTTATAATTACTCAAATTCATTGGATTGTCACACGTTTTGACCCTAGAAACAGTAACAAAGCTGTTCACTGCTTCGAATCAATGTTTTCTCGGTTTTAGCCTGTTTCGGGACAAAATGGGTAAAAGTGGTGTTTAAACACTCCAAATTCAACCGAACTCTTATAATTAGTCAAATGCATTGGATTGTTACATATTTTGACCCTAGAAAGAGTAACATAGCTGTTTACTGCTTCAAATCAATGTTTTCTCTCGGTTTTAGCATGTTTTCTTGGTTTAAGCCTGTTTTGGGATAAAACGGGTTTAAGTGTTGTCTAAACACTACAAATTCATCCCGAGCTCTTAGAATTAGTCAAATGCATTGGTAACATAGCTGTTTACTGCTTCGAATCAATGTTTCTCTCGGTTTTAGCCTGTTTTCTCGGTTTAAGCCTGTTTGGGATAAAACGGGCTTAAGTTTTGTCTACACACTACTATTGATTAGGATATCATCGAGTGTGATCGGTAGTGTCCGTACCGTCATATATTGGGACGTGTCCGTACGGTTATGTGTTGGGCAGTCCGTACGTGTAAGAAGGCCGAGCACCAACGATGGGAATAAAGGGCTGGTTTGGCTTTACAAAGGCCCAAATAGAAGAGAAGGATCGAGAAGACATCAAGTGGGAAGCTTGTAGCCGTTAGGAGTCACATGTTTCCTTAAGGGAAACCTCGAGATGTCACTATCACCATAGGGACTCACCCTCTCTCTCTCTCTTTGTGTCGTTATCAAGCTTGTAAAGGAAGTTGCCCTAGTCTTACATTCTATTTAAGGCACCTAGCCGACATTGTAGATGAACTATTCTAATAGAATATCATTTTGCTTCCTTTATTCTCTTTGTTCATCACTTTATCTTCTCTTCTTACCACACTCAACACTTAAACTACTCACATTCCGCTTAAACTAACATGGTATCAGAGCAAGTTCTTCGATTCACCACTCTCTAAACTCACTCTTTCTACTTACTTACCAATCTCTACTTCTAGTTACTCTCTTTAAACCCTTTCTCACCATGGAAACTGTAAAACCGGTCGTTACTCCGGTGGTTCTCAAGGGTGCAAACTATTTATTGTGGAAAAGAACCACAAAGACCACTCTTAGTGGCCGGGGACTCTGGATCCATGTTGAAACCGACCAACTCCCCAAGAAAGCCAACAAAGGAGACGGTAAAGAAGAAACAGAAGAAGACAAGGAGGCTGAGCTCGGAAAGGAAGCCAAATGGTTCCAGGAAGATCAGACCGTGCTTGCCATTCTTCAAAACTCGCTTGACGCGCCCATCTTAGAAGCCTACTCCTACTGTGAGACGGCCAAGGAGCTATGGGACACGCTGGCGAATGTGTACGGGAACATAACCAATTTAACCCGTGTGTTTGAAGTCAAGAAGGCCATTAACTGCTTGCACCAAGAGGACTTGGAGTTTACCAAGCACTTTGGGAAGTTTAGGTCCCTATGGGCCGAACTTGAGATGCTCCGGCCAAGCACTATAGATCTGGCTATTCTGAATGAGAGGAAGGAGCAAGACAAAGTCTTCGGCCTGCTGCTAACCCTGAATCCTGCCTTCAATGACCTCATTAAGCACATACTTCGCGGTGACAAGCTGCCTACCCTTGATGATGTGTGTGCCCAAGTTCAAAAGGAACAAGGCTCGCTTGGTCTCTTTAGTGGTAAAGAGGAACTCGTCATGGCCAACAAAGGGATATACAAGCACGAAGAAAGGAAGACGGCCGTATGCGACCACTGCAAGAAGAAAGGCCATGTGAAGGATAAGTGTTGGATCCTCCACCCTCATCTCAAACCAGCCAAGTTTAAGGCTAACATGTCGCGGGAAGGTACAAGCGGCCAAGGAGCCGAAGCAGCAAACCAAGGAGGGGCAACGGCCATGATAGCCTCCTATGGAGACTTGGTGAGGAAGTCTGACTTGGAGGCCCTTATCAAGTCCATTGCTGCATGATGTTCATATATTTTACCATGTTTTCCCTTAGTTTATTCACATCTTTTGCATCTTTTGCTAGCCATTTTCATCATTATTGTGTAGCTTTAGGACTAATCATGCATTAGAGTTTAGTTGCATTGCATTTGCATCTTTTCATGCATAAACAGGTGATTTTGGAGCTTAAGGAGCATGGAAACAATCCTGAGGAGAAGTGAAGCAATCTTGAAGGGAAAGCAAGAGAGTTAAGGCTGAAGAACCAAGGTCCAGAGTCCAACTCGACCAAGCACTCGACCGAGTGGGTAGATGGACTCGACCGAGTGGGTAGATGGACTCGACCGAGTGGAGTGTGCACGAGAGAAGCCAGCTCGACCATGGACTCGACCGAGCACTGGTCGAGTTGACCGAGCCGTTGACTACTTTGACTTTTTCTATTTTTAGGGCTTCCACCTCCTCACCTATATAAGGCCTTGTACCTGCAGCCACCAAAGTGTGCAACTTTTTAGATATTCCCTAAACCTAGTTTTTACCTTTTTTAGTTTTATTCCTTTTGCATTTTTTATTTTTAAGATCTTATACTTCCTAAAAAAAGAAGACTAGATTCTTATATTTTGTTGGTTCTATAACTTTCAAGATATTGAGAATTTGAGTTTCATCCTTTCATCAATATTGAAGATCTTTGTTTAATCTTTCTAATAATGCAAGTTTCAATATTTTCTGGGTTTTTGACTTTGATCATCATGTATTGTTGTGAGTAGTTTCCTTAGGATCTTGAGGATGGGTTAGGATGGATTGATCTTGTGGTTTGTGTGACTTGGTCAAGCTTGATTGTTGTAGATCTCTTCTAGGGTAGATGATCTTAATGCTGATTCTATATCTGAGAGGGTAGAGTCTGATTTCAAGCTTCTTAGCATCACACCAATGTTTAGGAAGCATAGATAAGGCTAGATCTAGAGCTTACCATTAGGGTTGCTAAGAGATTAGAGGTCTTGTTTGGTTTGAGATGTATTGCTTAATGCCTGCTTGTGTAGATTCTTTACTGTGTGAGAATAAGTCTAGAATTTCATAGGTTTGATTGTTTCTTGACCATGAGAGTGGGAGAAACTTGTCTTAGATTAATATGTCTAGAGGTTAGCTCAAAGTTTGCTTGAGATTTGTTGACCAAGTTAGATAACCACAATGATTAGTCCATCCCATGAATCCATCCTCAGGACCTTCTTTGTTTATTGAAATCTTAGTCTTAATCCTGTTGCTTGCTTGTTGTTTGATTGGATTTAGCATTACTCTGTTTTTATTGCATTGCTCTGTTTCTGCGTCTAGTCTAGCTCGACCACCCACTCGACCTACACTCGATCGAGTGCTGCTCGAGTTCATCCCCAGAACTCTGTGTCTATGATTTGTGTTTGTCTTGTTTCATTCCTGTTTCATTCCAGTTGCATACATTTAGTTTTCAGTTCAATACTTATCTTGCATTAGTTCATTAGTAGTAGTCTCTGTTTCTGTTCTTGCTTTATCACTGTTTCAATCATTCAGTTTCATTTGCATCTAGTTGTTAGTTCTTGTAGTTTATTTTCTGCATTTTACATTTTCTTCCTAGGATTGTTAGTGACAAACAATCTTTACATTTGTCTTAACTTAGATTCATATGCATATCTTAATTGTTCACAAACACTCATTTAGGATTGATACCTCTTGTACTGCAATAGCATAAGGGGAATTGAAACACCCATCCATCATTCTATTCATATCTCACCATTGCATACATCATCATTCACACCACAACATAAATCTTGTTTCACTGCACTCAAAGAATCCGGTACCACCTTCTTTGCTTCTAAACCTAGTAAAATGCTTGTTGTTGATTCAGGGGCTTCTCATCATATGATTAGTAACCCAAGTCTACTAGACAATATAGAACCAGCACTAGGTGATGTGGTCATTGCTAATGGGGATCGAGTTCCGGTTAAGGGTATTGGTAACTTGAAATTGTTTAAACAGAACTCTAAAGCGTTTTACATGCTCACATTTACTTCAAATCTCTTATCAGTGAAGAAAGTAACCCATGATTTGAATTGTTATACTGTCTTTGGCCCTAATAGTGTCCATTTTCAGGATATTAAGACCGGACAGATACTTGGGGAAGGAGATGGAACCGGAGATCTTTATCTCTCAGAGAAAACATCCCAAAGTTCCTCTAACCCGATTTCGTTTACTTCTTGTCTCCCATCTAATAATGCTAATGCACTGTGGCATGCTAGGCTAGGCCACCCTCATTCTCGCGCTCTTGAGTTATTATTACCTAATGTCTCCTTTAGTAGTTCTAGCTGTGAGTCATGTATCCTTGGAAAACATTGTAGAACTGTTTTTCCAAAATCTTCTACCATTTATGAAAATTGCTTTGATTTGGTTCATTCAGATGTGTGGACATCACCATGCTTATCTAGAGACAATAACAAGTATTTTGTGACATTTATTGATGAAAAATCAAAATATACTTGGATAACACTTTTACCTTCTAAAGACCGGGTGTATGATGCTTTTATAAACTTTCAAAACTATGTCACTAATCACTTTAATGCCAAGATCAAAGTGCTTAGGTCTGATAATGGAGGGGAATACACTAGTCACAAACTCAAAGAACACCTATCTAGGCATGGCATAATTCAACAAACCAGTTGTCCTTACACTCCTCAACAAAACGGTATGGCGGAAAGGAAGAACCGACATCTTATGGAGGTGGCCAGATCGATGATGTTTCACATGAATGTTCCCAAGAGATTTTGGGGGGATGCAGTCATGACAGCCTGCTATCTTATCAACCGGACGCCAACAAAAATCCTAAGCGATCTAACTCCTTTTGAAGTACTTACTAAGAATAAACCATCACTATATCACTTACGAGTGTTCGGCTGTGTGTGTTTTGTTTTCATACCAGGGGAACAAAGGAGTAAGCTCGATGCAAAGAGTACCAAAAGTATGTTCATTGGATACTCAACAACACAAAAGGGCTACAAATGTTATGAACCGGTCCATGGTCGCATGTATGTGTCTCGGGACGTCAAGTTCATGGAGGGTCAAGGATACTATGAGACGAAGGATTGGAACAGCCTCAAAGATCTCTCACACTCAACCACAGACCGGGCCACCAACCTCCGCTTCCTTCTTGACCACTTAGGCATCACCAAGCAAACACAAACAGAGGCGCCCAACACGGCTTGAACCTTAGATGAGTCTACGGACCCACCAGTGTCTCATGAACACCGATCAGAGGACACTGGTGTTGAGCTGCGTGAGCATCTACCCGAAGGAGACTTGACACTACCGGATGACACCGATGGGGTGGAGGTAGACCCTACAGCCCCATCCTCTTTAGAACCAGTGTCCTTTCCACAACCACTCCGGCGGAGTGCCCGTCTCAAGTTTCATCCGTCTCCTTGGAAGAACAAGCGTGTGTACTATAATAATCAAGCAGTGGCTCACCCAATTCAGGCCGTATGTTCACTTGCCCTGTTGCCTCCCGACCATGCCGCATTTCTTGGGGCCATTGATGCACACTATATTCCCCAAACATATGATGAGGCCAAAGATCACAAAGTATGGCTCGATGCAGTGGCGGATGAGACCGGTGCTATGGTTCGGAACCACACTTGGGACGAGGCCGACTTACCTGTAGGGAAGAAAGGGGTCAGCTCCAAGTGGGTCTTCACCATTAAGTACCTGAGCACTGGTGCGATCGAACGGTATAAAGCCCGTCTTGTGGCCCGTGGCTTCACCCAAACCTATGGCACCGATTACACGGACACTTTCGCTCCGGTGGCCAAGCTCCACACCGTTCAGGTCGTTCTCTCCGTGGCCACTAACTTATCATGGGATCTATGGCAGATGGACGTCAAGAATGCTTTCCTACAGGGGGAGCTTGAGGAAGAGGTGTACATGCATCATCCACCGGGGTTAGAGACCATGGTTGCACCGGGCAAGGTGCTCCGACTTCGCAAGGCCATTTATGGCCTCAAGCAGTCCCCTCGGGCCTGGTACCATAAACTGAGTTCTACTCTCAAACTTCAAGGATTCAAACGTTCTCAAGCCGATCACACCTTGTTTACTCGTAGCTCCAGCGCTGGCCTTGTGGTGGTCCTGATCTATGTTGATGACCTCATTATCTCTGGTGATGACAAGGAGGGCGTCCAGGCCACCAAGGCCTCTCTCCACTCAGCTTTTGACATTAAGGACCTGGGTGCCCTTCGCTACTTCCTTGGCATTGAGATCTGTCGCTCGTCCGAAGGTCTCTTCCTTTCTCAACGGAAGTACACCCTTGATCTCTTAGCCGAGACTGGTCAGATTGGTGCCAAACCGGCTCTAACCCCATTGGATGAGGGCTACCAGGCGAAGCGAAAGGGGGAGAGTCTTAGGGCCAAGGAGGGATTACCAAGAGAGCCTATAGATGAGCCATATGAGGACGTCACGAGATACCGTAGGCTTGTAGGCAAATTAATATACCTTACCATCACAAGACCCGACATATGCTATGCAGTGAACCAGGTTAGCCAATACATGAAAGCCCCAACCAAGTATCACTGGAGTATGGTGGAGAGGATCCTAAGTTATCTCAAGGGAAGCCCGGGGCAGGGCATTTGGATGGGCAAGAATTCAAACACCGAATTGGTAGGTTACTGCGACGCTGATTATGCTGGGGACACTTTGGATAGGAGATCAACGACTGGATACTGCACATTCGTTGGGGGAAACTTGGTCACATGGAAGTCCAAGAAACAGAAAGTGGTCTCATGTTCTAGTGCTGAAGCTGAGTATAGAGCAATGAGGAAGCTGACGAATGAACTAACTTGGTTGAAGGCCCTTCTCAAGGATCTTGGTGTGGATACAAAGAAACCAATCACCGTCCATTGTGATAATGAAGCTGCAATCCATATTGCTACTAATTCAGTTTTTCATGAGAGAACCAAACACATTGAGGTTGATTGTCACAAGGTTAGAGAAAAGATAGAAGAAGGGGTCATCTTACCATGTCACACTCGAAGTCAAGACCAACTGGCAGATATATTCACTAAAGCTGCATGTTCCAAGGTTTGTGAACACATTTATAGCAAACTTGGGCTTGTAGACATCACACACCCTTGATCATCTCCTCTAATCCATGGACATCACACTCTTTTTCCCTTGACATAGTTTTATCCCATGAGGTTTTCTATGACAAGGTTTTTAATGAGGTGATGCTTCATGGGTTCCAAGCTCAGTCATTTCATGTGACTAAGCTTGAGGGGGAGTATTGATTAGGATATCATCAAGTGTGATCGGTCGTGTCCGTACGGTCATATATTGGGACGTGTCCGTACGGTTATGTGTTGGGCAGTCCGTACGTGTAAGAAGGCCGAGCACCAACGATGGGAATAAAGGGCTAGTTTGGCTTTACAAAGGCCCCAATAGAAGAGAAGGATCGAGAAGACATCAAGTGGGAAGCTTGTAGCCGTTAGGAGTCACATGTTTCCTTAAGGGAAACCTCGAGATGTCACTATCACCATAGGGACTCACCCTCTCTCTCTCTTTGTGTCGTTATCAAGCTTGTAAAGGAAGTTGCCCTAGTCTTACATTCTATTTAAGGAACCTAGCCGAAATTGTAGATGAACTATTCTAATAGAATATCATTTTGCTTCCTTTATTCTCTTTGTTCATCACTTTATCTTCTCTTCTTACCACACTCAACACTTAAACTACTCACATTCCGCTTAAACTAACAACTACAAATTCATCCTGAGCTCTTACAATTAGTCAAATGCATTGAATGGTCACACATGCTCACCATAGAAACAGTAACAAAGCTGTTTACTTCTTCGAACCAATGATTTCTCGGATTTAGCCTGTTTCGGGACAAAATGGGTAAAAGTGGTGTCTAAACATTCCAAATTCAACCCGAACTCTTATAATTAGTCAAATTCATTGGATTGTTACATATTTTGACCCTAGAAAGAGTAATATAGCTGTTTACTGCTTCGAATCAATGTTTTCTCTCGGTTTTAGCCTGTTTTCTTGGTTTAAGCGTGTTTTGGGATAAAACGGGTTTAAGTGTTGTCTAAACACTCCAAATTCATCCGGAACTCTTACAATTAGTCAAATTCATTGCATTGTCACACATTTTGACCCTAGAAACAGTAACAAAGCTGTTCACTCCTTTGAATCAGTGTTTTTTCGGTTTTAGCCTGTTTCGGGACAAAATGGGTAAAAGTGGTTTTTAAACACTCCAAATTCAACCCGAACTCTTATAATTAGTCAAATGCATTGGATTGTTACATATTTTGACCCTAGAAAGAGTAACATAGCTGTTTACTGCTTCAAATCAATGTTTTCTATCGGTTTTAGCATGTTTTCTTCTTTTAAGCTTGTTTTGGGATAAAACGGGCTTAAGTGTTGTCTAAAAACTCCAAATTCATCCCGAACTCTTACAATTAGTCAAATGCATTGGATTGTCACGCATTTTGACCCTAGAAACAGTAACAAAGCAGTTCACTGCTTCGAATCAATGTTTTCTCGATTTTACCCTGTTTCGGGACAAAATGGGTAAACGTGGTGTTTAAACACTCCAAATTCAACCCGAACTCTTATAATTAGTCAAATGCATTGGATTGATACATATTTTGACCCTAGAAAGAGTAACATAGCTGTTTACTGCTTCAAATCAATGTTTTCTCTCGGTTTTAGCATGTTTTCTTGGTTTAAGCTTGTTTTGGGATAAAACGGGTTTAAGTATTGTCTAAACACTACAAATTCATCCCGAGTTCTTACAATTAGTCAAATGCATTGGATTGTCACACATTTTGACCCTAGAAACAGTAACAAAGCTGTTCACTGCTTCGAATCAATGTTTTCTCGGTTTTAGTCTGTTTCGGGACAAAATGGGTAAAAGTGGTGTTTAAACACTCCAAATTCAACCCGAACTCTTATAATTAGTAAAATGCATTGGATTGTTACATATTTTGACCCTAGAAAGAGTAACATTGCTTTTTACTGCTTCGAATCAATGTTTCTCTCGGTTTTAACCTGTTTTCTCGGTTTAAGCATGTTTGGGATAAAACGGGTTCAAGTTTTGTCTAAACACTACAAATTCAACCCGAGCTCTTACAATTAGTCAAATGCATTGAATGGTCACACGTTCTGACCATAGAAACAGTAACAAAGCTGTTTACTTCTTCGAATCAATTTTTTCTCGGATTTAGCCTGTTTAAGGACAAAATGGGTAAAAGTGGTGTCTAAACACTCCAAATTCAACCCGAACTCTTATAATTAGTCAAATTCATTGGATTGTTACATATTTTGACCCTCGTAAGAGTAATATATCTGTTTACTGCTTCGAATCAATGTTTTCTCTCGGTTTTAGCCTGTTTTCTCGGTTTAAGCGTGTTTTGGGATAAAACGGGTTTAAGTGTTGTCTAAACACTCCAAATTCATCCGGAACTCTTACAATTAGTCAAATTCATTGGGTTGTCACACATTTTGACCCTAGAAACAGTAACAAAGCTGTTCACTGCTTCGAATCAATGTTTTCTCGGTTTTAGCCTGTTTCGGGACAAAATGGGTAAAAGTGGTGTTTAAACACTCCAAATTCAACCCAAACTCTTATAATTAGTCAAATGCATTGGAATGTTACATATTTTGACCCTAGAAAGAGTAACATAGCTGTTTACGGCTTCAAATCAATGTTTTCTATCGGTTTTAGCATGTTTTCTTCTTTTAAGCTTGTTTTGGGATAAAACGGGCTTAAGTGTTGTCTAAACACTCCAAATTCATCCCGAACTCTTACAATTAGTCAAATGCATTGGATTGTTCTGCATTTTGACCCTAGAAACAGTAACAAAGCAGTTTACTGCTTCGAATCAATGTTTTCTTGATTTTAGCCTGTTTCGGGACAAAATGGGTAAACGTGGTGTTTAAACACTACAAATTCAACCCGAACTCTTATAATTAGTCAAATGCATTGGATTGATACATATTTTGACCCTAGAAAGAGTAACATAGCTGTTTACTGCTTCAAATCAATGTTTTCTCTCGGTTTTAGCATGTTTTCTTGGTTTAAGCTTGTTTTGGGATAAAACGGGTTTAAGTGTTGTCTAAACACTACAAATTCATCCCGAGCTCTTACAATTAGTCAAATGCATTGGATTGTCACACATTTTGACCCTAGAAACAGTAACAAAGCTGTTCACTGCTTCGAATCAATGTTTTCTCGGTTTTAGCCTGTTTCGGGACATAATGGGTAAAAGTGGTGTTTAAACACTCCAAATTCAACCCGAACTCTTATAATTAGTAAAATGCATTGGATTGTTACATATTTTGACCCTAGAAAGAGTAACATTGCTTTGTACTGCTTCGAATCAATGTTTCTCTCGGTTTTAACCTGTTTTCTCGGTTTAAGCATGTTTGGGATAAAACGGGTTCAAGTTTTGTCTAAACACTACAAATTCAACCCGAGCTCTTACAATTAGTCAAATGCATTGAATGGTCACACGTTCTGACCATAGAAACAGTAACAAAGCTGTTTACTTCTTCGAATCAATTTTTTCTCGGATTTAGCCTGTTTAAGGACAAAATGGGTAAAAGTGGTGTCTAAACACTCCAAATTCAACCCGAACTCTTATAATTAATTAAATTCATTGGATTGTTACATATTTTGACCCTCGAAAGAGTAATATATCTGTTTACTGCTTCGAATCAATGTTTTCTCTCGGTTTTAGCCTGTTTTCTCGGTTTAAACGTGTTTTGGGATAAAACGGGTTTAAGTGTTGTCTAAACACTCCAAATTCATCCGGAACTCTTACAATTAGTCAAATTCATTGGGTTGTCACACATTTTGACCCTAGAAACAGTAACAAAGCTGTTCACTGCTTCGAATCAATGTTTTCTCGGTTTTAGCCTCTTTCGGGACAAAATGGGTAAAAGTGGTGTTTAAACACTCCAAATTCAACCCAAACTCTTATAATTAGTCAAATGCATTGGAATGTTACATATTTTGACCCTAGAAAGAGTAACATAGCTGTTTACGGCTTCAAATCAATGTTTTCTATCGGTTTTAGCATGTTTTCTTCTTTTAAGCTTGTTTTGGGATAAAACGGGCTTAAGTGTTGTCTAAACACTCCAAATTCATCCCGAACTCTTACAATTAGTCAAATGCATTGGATTGTTCTGCATTTTGACCCTAGAAACAGTAACAAAGCAGTTCACTGCTTCGAATCAATGTTTTCTTGATTTTAGCCTGTTTCGGGACAAAATGGGTAAACGTGGTGTTTAAACACTACAAATTCAACCCGAACTCTTATAATTAGTCAAATGCATTGGATTGATACATATTTTGACCCTAGAAAGAGTAACATAGCTGTTTACTGCTTCAAATCAATGTTTTCTCTCGGTTTTAGCATGTTTTCTTGGTTTAAGCTTGTTTTGGGATAAAACGGGTTTAAGTGTTGTCTAAACACTACAAATTCATCCCGAGCTCTTAAAATTAGTCAAATGCATTGGATTGTCACACATTTTGACCCTAGAAACAGTAACAAAGCTGTTCACTGCTTCGAATCAATGTTTTCTCGGTTTTAGCCTGTTTCGGGACAAAATGGGTAAAAGTGGTGTTTAAACACTCCAAATTCAACCCGAACTCTTATAATTAGTAAAATGCATTGGATTGTTACATATTTTGACCCTAGAAAGAGTAACATTGCTTTGTACTGCTTCGAATCAATGTTTCTCTCGGTTTTAACCTGTTTTCTCGGTTTAAGCATGTTTGGGATAAAACGGGTTCAAGTTTTGTCTAAACACTATAAATTCAACCCGAGCTCTTACAATTAGTCAAATGCATTGAATGGTCACACGTTCTGACCATAGAAACAGTAACAAAGCTGTTTACTTCTTCGAATCAATTTTTTCTCGGATTTAGCCTGTTTAAGGACAAAATGGGTAAAAGTGGTGTCTAAACACTCCAAATTCAACCCGAACTCTTATAATTAATCAAATTCATTGGATTGTTACATATTTTGACCCTCGAAAGAGTAATATATCTGTTTACTGCTTCGAATCAATGTTTTCTCTCGGTTTTAGCCTGTTTTCTCGGTTTAAACGTGTTTTGGGATAAAACGGGTTTAAGTGTTGTCTAAACACTCCAAATTCATCCGGAACTCTTACAATTAGTCAAATTCATTGGGTTGTCACACATTTTGACCCTAGAAACAGTAACAAAGCTGTTCACTGCTTCGAATCAATGTTTTCTCGGTTTTAGCCTCTTTCGGGACAAAATGGGTAAAAGTGGTGTTTAAACACTCCAAATTCAACCCAAACTCTTATAATTAGTCAAATGCATTGGAATGTTACATATTTTGACCCTAGAAAGAGTAACATAGCTGTTTACGGCTTCAAATCAATGTTTTCTATCGGTTTTAGCATGTTTTCTTCTTTTAAGCTTGTTTTGGGATAAAACGGGCTTAAGTGTTGTCTAAACACTCCAAATTCATCCCGAACTCTTACAATTAGTCAAATGCATTGGATTGTTCTGCATTTTGACCCTAGAAACAGTAACAAAGCAGTTCACTGCTTCGAATCAATGTTTTCTTGATTTTAGCCTGTTTCGGGACAAAATGGGTAAACGTGGTGTTTAAACACTACAAATTCAACCCGAACTCTTATAATTAGTCAAATGCATTGGATTGATACATATTTTGACCCTAGAAAGAGTAACATAGCTGTTTACTGCTTCAAATCAATGTTTTCTCTCGGTTTTAGCATGTTTTCTTGGTTTAAGCTTGTTTTGGGATAAAACGGGTTTAAGTGTTGTCTAAACACTACAAATTCATCCCGAGCTCTTAAAATTAGTCAAATGCATTGGATTGTCACACATTTTGACCCTAGAAACAGTAACAAAGCTGTTCACTGCTTCGAATCAATGTTTTCTCGGTTTTAGCCTGTTTCGGGACAAAATGGGTAAAAGTGGTGTTTAAACACTCCAAATTCAACCCGAACTCTTATAATTAGTAAAATGCATTGGATTGTTACATATTTTGACCCTAGAAAGAGTAACATTGCTTTGTACTGCTTCGAATCAATGTTTCTCTCGGTTTTAACCTGTTTTCTCGGTTTAAGCATGTTTGGGATAAAACGGGTTCAAGTTTTGTCTAAACACTATAAATTCAACCCGAGCTCTTACAATTAGTCAAATGCATTGAATGGTCACACGTTCTGACCATAGAAACAGTAACAAAGCTGTTTACTTCTTCGAATCAATTTTTTCTCGGATTTAGCCTGTTTAAGGACAAAATGGGTAAAAGTGGTGTCTAAACACTCCAAATTCAACCCGAACTCTTATAATTAATCAAATTCATTGGATTGTTACATATTTTGACCCTCGAAAGAGTAATATATCTGTTTACTGCTTCGAATCAATGTTTTCTCTCGGTTTTAGCCTGTTTTCTCGGTTTAAACGTGTTTTGGGATAAAACGGGTTTAAGTGTTGTCTAAACACTCCAAATTCATCCGGAACTCTTACAATTAGTCAAATTCATTGGGTTGTCACACATTTTGACCCTAGAAACAGTAACAAAGCTGTTCACTGCTTCGAATCAATGTTTTCTCGGTTTTAGCCTGTTTCGGGACAAAATGGGTAAAAGTGGTGTTTAAACACTCCAAATTCAACCCAAACTCTTATAATTAGTCAAATGCATTGGAATGTTACATATTTTGACCCTAGAAAGAGTAACATAGCTGTTTACGGCTTCAAATCAATGTTTTCTATCGGTTTTAGCATGTTTTCTTCTTTTAAGCTTGTTTTGGGATAAAACGGGCTTAAGTGTTGTCTAAACACTCCAAATTCATCCCGAACTCTTACAATTAGTCAAATGCATTGGATTGTTCTGCATTTTGACCCTAGAAACAGTAACAAAGCAGTTCACTGCTTCGAATCAATGTTTTCTTGATTTTAGCCTGTTTCGGGACAAAATGGGTAAACGTGGTGTTTAAACACTACAAATTCAACCCGAACTCTTATAATTAGTCAAATGCATTGGATTGATACATATTTTGACCCTAGAAAGAGTAACATAGCTGTTTACTGCTTCAAATCAATGTTTTCTCTCGGTTTTAGCATGTTTTCTTGGTTTAAGCTTGTTTTGGGATAAAACGGGTTTAAGTGTTGTCTAAACACTACAAATTCATCCCGAGCTCTTACAATTAGTCAAATGCATTGGATTGTCACACATTTTGACCCTAGAAACAGTAACAAAGCTGTTCACTGCTTCGAATCAATGTTTTCTCGGTTTTAGCCTGTTTCGGGACAAAATGGGTAAAAGTGGTGTTTAAACACTCCAAATTCAACCCGAACTCTTATAATTAGTAAAATGCATTGGATTGTTACATATTTTGACCCTAGAAAGAGTAACATTGCTTTGTACTGCTTCGAATCAATGTTTCTCTCGGTTTTAACCTGTTTTCTCGGTTTAAGCATGTTTGGGATAAAACGGGTTCAAGTTTTGTCTAAACACTACAAATTCAACCCGAGCTCTTACAATTAGTCAAATGCATTGAATGGTCACACGTTCTGACCATAGAAACAGTAACAAAGCTGTTTACTTCTTCGAATCAATTTTTTCTCGGATTTAGCCTGTTTAAGGACAAAATGGGTAAAAGTGGTGTCTAAACACTCCAAATTCAACCCGAACTCTTATAATTAATCAAATTCATTGGATTGTTACATATTTTGACCCTCGAAAGAGTAATATATCTGTTTACTGCTTCGAATCAATGTTTTCTCTCGGTTTTAGCCTGTTTTCTCGGTTTAAACGTGTTTTGGGATAAAACGGGTTTAAGTGTTGTCTAAACACTCCAAATTCATCCGGAACTCTTACAATTAGTCAAATTCATTGGGTTGTCACACATTTTGACCCTAGAAACAGTAACAAAGCTGTTCACTGCTTCGAATCAATGTTTTCTCGGTTTTAGCCTGTTTCGGGACAAAATGGGTAAAAGTGGTGTTTAAACACTCCAAATTCAACCCAAACTCTTATAATTAGTCAAATGCATTGGAATGTTACATATTTTGACCCTAGAAAGAGTAACATAGCTGTTTACGGCTTCAAATCAATGTTTTCTATCGGTTTTAGCATGTTTTCTTCTTTTAAGCTTGTTTTGGGATAAAACGGGCTTAAGTGTTGTCTAAACACTCCAAATTCATCCCGAACTCTTACAATTAGTCAAATGCATTGGATTGTTCTGTATTTTGACCCTAGAAACAGTAACAAAGCAGTTCACTGCTTCGAATCAATGTTTTCTTGATTTTAGCCTGTTTCGGGACAAAATGGGTAAACGTGGTGTTTAAACACTACAAATTCAACCCGAACTCTTATAATTAGTCAAATGCATTGGATTGATACATATTTTGACCCTAGAAAGAGTAACATAGCTGTTTACTGCTTCAAATCAATGTTTTCTCTCGGTTTTAGCATGTTTTCTTGGTTTAAGCTTGTTTTGGGATAAAACGGGTTTAAGTGTTGTCTAAACACTACAAATTCATCCCGAGCTCTTACAATTAGTCAAATGCATTGGATTGTCACACATTTTGACCCTAGAAACAGTAACAAAGCTGTTCACTGCTTCGAATCAATGTTTTCTCGGTTTTAGCCTGTTTCGGGACAAAATGGGTAAAAGTGGTGTTTAAACACTCCAAATTCAACCCGAACTCTTATAATTAGCCAAATGCATTGGATTGATACATATTTTGACCATAGAAACAGTAACAAAGCTGTTTACTTCTTCGAATCAATTTTTTCTCGGATTTAGCCTGTTTAAGGACAAAATGGGTAAAAGTGGTGTCTAAACACTCCAAATTCAACCCGAACTCTTATAATTAATCAAATTCATTGGATTGTTACATATTTTGACCCTCGAAAGAGTAATATATCTGTTTACTGCTTCGAATCAATGTTTTCTCTCGGTTTTAGCCTGTTTTCTCGGTTTAAACGTGTTTTGGGATAAAACGGGTTTAAGTGTTGTCTAAACACTTCAAATTCATCCGGAACTCTTAAAATTAGTCAAATTCATTGGGTTGTCACACATTTTGATCCTAGAAACAGTAACAAAGCTGTTCACTGCTTCGAACCAATGATTTCTCGGATTTAGCCTGTTTCGGGACAAAATGGGTAAAAGTCGTGTTTAAACACTCCAAATTCAACCCGAACTCTTATAATTAGTCAAATGCATTGATTGTTACATATTTTGACCCTAGAAAGAGTAACATAGCTGTTACTTCTTCAAATCAATGTTTTCTCTCGGTTTTAGCATGTTTTCTTGCTTTAAGCTTGTTTTGGGATAAAAGGGGCTTAAGTGTTGTCTAAACACTCCAAATTCATCCGGAACTCTTACAATTAGTCAAATTCATTGGATTGTCACATATTTTGACCCTAGAAACAGTAACAAAGCTGTTCACTGCTTGGAATCAATGTTTTCTCGGTTTTAGCCTGTTTCGGGACAAGATGGGTAAAAGTGGTGTTTAAACACTCCAAATTCAACCCTAACTCTTATAATTAGTAAAATGTATTGGATTGTTACATATTTTGACCCTAGAAAGAGTAACATTGCTTTGTACTGCTTCGAATCAATGTTTCTCTCGGTTTTAACCTGTTTTCTCGGTTTAAGCATGTTTGGGATAAAACGGGTTCAAGATTTGTCTAAACACTACAAATTCAACCCGAGCTCTTACAATTAGTCAAATGCATTGAATGGTCACACGTTCTGACCATAGAAATAGTAACAAAGCTGTTTACTTCTTCAAATCAATTTTTTCTCGGATTTAGCCTGTTTAAGGACAAAATGGGTAAAAGTGGTGTCTAAACATTCCAAATTCAACCCGAACTCTTATAATTAGTCAAATTCATTGGATTGTTACATATTTTGACCCTAGAAAGAGTAACATAGCTGTTTACTGCTTCAAATCAATGTTTTCTCTCAGTTTTAGCATGTTTTCTTGGTTTAAGCTTGTTTTGGGATAAAACGGGTTTAAGTGTTGTCTAAACACTACAAATTCATCCCGAGCTCTTACAATTAGTCAAATGCATTGGATGTCACACATTTTGACCCTAGAAACAGTAACAAAGCTGTTCACTGCTTCGAATCAATGTTTTCTCGGTTTTAACCTGTTTCGGGACAAAATGGGTAAAAGTGGTGTTTAAACACTCCAAATTCAACCCGAACTCTTATAATTAGTAAAACGCATTAGATTGTTACATATTTTGACCCTAGAAAGAGTAACATTGCTTTGTACTGCTTCGAATCAATGTTTCTCTCGGTTTTAACCTGTTTTCTCGGTTTAAGCATGTTTGGGATAAAACGGGTTCAAGTTTTGTCTAAACACTACAAATTCAACCCGAGCTCTTACAATTAGTCAAATGCATTGAATGGTCACACGTTCTGACCATAGAAACAGTAACAAAGCTGTTTACTTCTTCGAATCAATTTTTTCTCGGATTTAGCCTGTTTAAGGACAAAATGGGTAAAAGTGGTGTCTAAACACTCCAAATTCAACCCGAACTCTTATAATTAGTCAAATTCATTGGATTGTTACATATTTTGACCCTCGAAAGAGTAATATATCTGTTTACTGCTTCGAATCAATGTTTTTTCTCGGTTTTAGCCTGTTTTCTCGGTTTAAGCGTGTTTTGGGATAAAACGGGTTTAAGTGTTGTCTAAACACTCCAAATTCATCCGGAACTCTTACAATTAGTCAAATTCATTGGGTTGTCACACATTTTGACCCTAGAAACAGTAACAAAGCTGTTCACTGCTTCGAATCAATGTTTTCTCGGTTTTAGCCTATTTCGGGACAAAATGGGTAAAAGTGGTGTTTAAACACTCCAAATTCAACCTGAACTCTTATAATTAGTCAAATGCATTGGAATGTTACATATTTTGACCCTAGAAAGAGTAGCATTGCTGTTTACGGCTTCAAATCAATGTTTTCTATCGGTTTTAGCATGTTTTCTTCTTTTAAGCTTGTTTTGGGATAAAACGGGCTTAAGTGTTGTCTAAACACTCCAAATTCATCCTGAACTCTTACAATTAGTCAAATGCATTGGATTGTTCTGCATTTTGACCCTAGAAACAGTAACAAAGCAGTTCACTGCTTCGAATCAATGTTTTCTTGATTTTAGCCTATTTCGGGACAAAATGGGTAAACGTGGTGTTTAAACACTCCAAAATTCAACCCGAACTCTTATAATTAGTCAAATGCATTGGATTGATACATGTTTTGACCCTAGAAAGAGTAACATAGCTGTTTATTGCTTCAAATCAATGTTTTCTCTCGGTTTTAGCATGTTTTCTTGGTTTAAGCTTGTTTTGGGATAAAACGGGTTTAAGTGTTGTCTAAACACTACAAATTCATCCCGAGCTCTTACAATTAGTCAAATGCATTGGATTGTCACACATTTTGACCCTAGAAACAGTAACAAAGCTGTTCACTGCTTCGAATCAATGTTTTCTCGGTTTTAGCCTGTTTCGGGACAAAATGGGTAAAAGTGGTGTTTAAACACTCCAAATTCAACCCGAACTCTTATAATTAGTAAAATGCATTGGATTGTTACATATTTTGACCCTAGAAAGAGTAACATTGCTTTGTACTGCTTCGAATCAATGTTTCTCTCGGTTTTAACCTGTTTTCTCGGTTTAAGCATGTTTGGGATAAAACGGGTTCAAGTTTTGTCTAAACACTACAAATTCAACCCGAGCTCTTACAATTAGTCAAATGTATTGAATGGTCACACGTTCTGACCATAGAAACAGTAACAAAGCTGTTTACTTCTTCGAATCAATTTTTTCTCGGATTTAGCCTGTTTAAGGACAAAATGGGTAAAAGTGGTGTATAAACACTCCAAATTCAACCCGAACTCTTATAATTAGTCAAATTCATTGGATTGTTACATATTTTGACCCTAGAAAGAGTAACATAGCTGTTTACGGCTTCGAATCAATGTTTTCTATCGGTTTTAGCATGTTTTCTTCTTTTAAGCTTGTTTTGGGATAAAACGGGCTTAAGTGTTGTCTAAACACTCCAAATTCATCCCGAGCTCTTACAATTAGTCAAACGCATTGAATGGTCACACGTTCTGACCATAGAAACAGTAACAAAGCTGTTTACTTCTTCGAATCAATGTTTTCTCGGATTTAGCCTGTTTAAGGACAAAATGGGTAAAAGTGGTGTCTAAACACTCCAAATTCAACCCGAACTCTTATAATTAGTCAAATGCATTGGATTGATGCATATTTTGACCCTATAAAGAGTAACATAGCTGTTTACTGCTTCAAATCAATGTTTTCTCTCGGTTTTAGCATGTTTTCTTGGTTTAAGCTTGTTTTGGGATAAAACGGGTTTAAGTGTTGTCTAAACACTACAAATTCATCCTGATCTCTTACAATTAGTCAAATGCATTGGTAACATAGCTGTTTACTGCTTCGAATCAATGTCTCTCTCGGTTTTAGCCTGTTTTCTCGGTTTAAGCCTGTTTGGGATAAAACGGGCTTAATTTTTGTCTAAACACTACAAATTCATCCTGAGCTCTTACAATTAGTCAAATGCATTGAATGGTCACACATTCTGACCATAGAAACAGTAACAAAGCTGTTTACTTCTTCGAATCAATGTTTTCTCGGATTTAGCCTGTTTCGGGACAAAATGGGTAAAAGTGGTGTCTAAACACTCCAAATTCAACCCGAACTCTTATAATTAGTCAAATGCATTGGATTGTTACATATTTTGACCCTAGAAAGAGTAACATAGCTGTTACTTCTTCAAATCAATGTTTTTTCTCGGTTTTAGCATGTTTTCTTGGTTTAAGCTTGTTTTGGGATAAAACGGGCTTAAGTGTTGTCTAAACACTCCAAATTCATCCGGAACTCTTACAATTAGTCAAATTCATTGGATTGTCACACATTTTGACCCTAGAAACAGTAACAAAGCTGTTCCCTGCTTCGAATCAATGTTTTCTCGGTTTTAGCCTGTTTCGGGACAAAATGGGTAAAAGTGGTGTTTAAACACTCCAAATTCAACCCAAACTCTTATAATTAGTAAAATGCATTGGATTGTTACATATTTTGACCCTAGAAAGAGTAACATTGCTTTATACTGCTTCGAATCAATGTTTCTCTCGGTTTTAACCTGTTTTCTCGGTTTAAGCATGTTTGGGATAAAACGGGTTCAAGTTTTGTCTAAACACTACAAATTCAACCCGAACTCTTACAATTAGTCAAATGCATTGAATGGTCACACGTTCTGACCATAGAAACAGTAACAAAGCTGTTTACTTCTTCGAATCAATGTTTTCTCGGATTTAGCCTGTTTAAGGACAAAATGGGTAAAAGTGGTGTCTAAACACTCCAAATTCAACCCGAACTCTAATAATTAGTCAAATTCATTGGATTTTTACAAATTTTGACCCTCAAAAGAGTAATATATCTGTATACTGCTTCGAATCAATGTTTTCTCTCGGTTTTAGCCTGTTTTCTCGGTTTAAGCGTGTTTTGGGATAAAACGGATTTAAGTGTTGTCTAAGCACTCCAAATTCATCCGGAACTCTTACAATTAGTCAAATTCATTGGGTTGTCACACATTTTGACCCTAGAAACAGTAACAAATCTGTTCACTGCTTCGAATCAATGTTTTCTCGGTTTTAGCCTGTTTCAGGACAAAATGGGTAAAAGTGGTGTTTAAATACTCCAAATTCAACCCGAACTCTTATAATTAGTCAAATGCATTGGATTGATACATATTTTTACCCTAGAAAGAGTAACATAGCTGTTTACTGCTTCAAATCAATGTTTTCTCTCGGTTTTAGCATGTTTTCTTGGTTTAAGCTTGTTTTGGGATAAAACGGGTTTAAGTGTTGTCTAAACACTACAAATTCATCCCGAGCTCTTAGATTTAGTCAAATGCATTGGTAACATTTTAGAAGGTTTAGTGGCAAAGAATGTGGCAAAGAATGTGGTACCGGATTCTTTTAGTGCGGCGATGGACTTAATGAGAGCCTCCAAGTCAGATTTTCTCACGTAGTCTCCATAGGACGCAGCCATCGCCGTTTTCTCCCCCTGGCTCACCGTTCCGGGTGCTTGACCGCTTGTACCTTCATGAGACAGATTCGTTTTGAACTTAGCTGGCTTGAGATGTGGGTGAAGAATCCAACACTTGTCCCTCACGTGACCTTTCTTCTTATAGTGGTCACACACCACCATCTTCCTCTCGTCCGGCCTGTTGACCCCCTTGTTAGCCGTAACCAGCTCGCCCTTTCCACTAAAGAGACCGAGAGACCCTTGTTCCTTTTGAACCTGAGCACATACGTCGTCAAGAGTAGGCAGCTTGTCACCACGAAGTATGTGTTTGATGAGGTCGTTGAAGGCAGGGTTGAGGGTAAGGAGCAAGCCAAAGACTTTGTCTTGCTCCTTCCTTTCGTTCAGAATCGCCGGATCGATGGTGCTTGGCCGGAGCATCTCTAGTTCGGCCCACAATGACCGAAACTTCCCAAAGTGCTTGGTAAACTCCAAGTCTTCTTGATGAAGGCTGTTAATGGCCTTCTTGACTTCAAACACACGGGTTAGGTTCGTGACATTCCCGTACACATTAGCTAGCGTGTCCCATAGTTCCTTCGCTGTCTCACAGTATGAGTAGGCTTCTAAGATGGGCGCGTCCAGCGAGTTTTGTAGGATGGCAAGCACGGTCTGATCCTCTTGGAACCATTTGATTTCCTTTTCGAGTTCAGCCTCCTTGTCTTCCTCTGTTTCTTCTTTGCTGTCCTCTTTGTTGGCTTTCTTGGGGAGTTGGTTTGTTTCCACATGAATCCAGAGTCCCCGGCCACTAAGAGCAGTCTTTGTGGTTCTTTTCCACAAGAGATAGTTGGCGCCTTTGAGTACCACCGGAGTAACTATCGGTTTTGCAGTTTCCATGGCAAGAGAAAGAGTATAGTTTTCTAGAGGGTAGAGAAGTAGACTAAAGAGTGAGTTTAGAGAGTGGTAGATCGAGAAACTTGCTCTGATACCCTGTTAGTTTAGGCGGAATGAGATTGTTGGTTTAGATTAGTTTGGAGTAGAGAAAGAAATTGTTGAGAGAATTAGTGAACAAGAACAAAGAGAATAAAGAGAAGAGATTTAGTATTAGAAAATAGAATCCATACAATGTCGGCTGTAGGCCTTAAATAGAAATAAAACTAGGGCTACTCTTATTACAAACTTGATAACGACATAGGGAGAGAGACGCGTGTGTCCCTATGGTGATAGCGACCTCTCGTTGCTTCTCTTAGGGGAACATGTGATCTCTAACGGCTCTTTGCCATCTTCTTGATCCTTCTCTTCCTCATGGGCCTTTGTAGAACACTCTCAGCCCTTTATTCACATCATTTGTGGTCGGCCTCACCAAACCGTACGGACGGCCCTAACACATAACCGTACGGACGGCCCTATCACATAACCGTACGGACGGCCGATTATGTTAGAATTAGCTGAAGTAAAGATAGAATTAAGTTAGTTTAGAGAGTAGAAATAGATTCGCTAGACAAAGAGAATAAGGAAAGAGATAAGATTAGTTTCTCATTCCATAAGTGTATGTTTTACAATGTAGGCTAAAGCCTATATATAACAAGGAAAAAAAACTTAGGGCTACCCCCTTTACAAAACCGATCGTCTAAGTGATAGGGACAGGGAGAGAGAGAAGACTAATCCCAAGGCTGATAGCGACCCGTCCTAGTCTCCTTAAACCCAACATCACCCGTGACTCCACTTGCTCTTTCTCTCTAACGGCTACAAAGGAGATTCTAGAGCCTTCTCATGGGCCTAAGACATGCAGGCCTCCTCACTATCCACACACACATAGATGACTCGGCCTTATTGCTTAGGCGTACGGATGGTCACGGTTGCCTTAGGCTTATTCTTGGTCAATACTCCCCCTAAAGCTTAGCCGAATGCAATGGCTAAGCTTGGAACCCGTGAAGCAGCACCTCATTAAAAACCTTGACTTAGAAAACCTCATGGGACAAAACTAAGCCAAGGGAAAAAGAGTGTGCTGTCCACGGATTAGAGGAGTGTGATCAAGGTCTTGTAAGGTCTACAAGTCCAAGTTTGTTATGAATGTAATCACAAACCTTAGAACTTGCAGACTTGGTGAATATGTCAGCCAACTGATCTTGACTTCGAGTGTGACAAGGTAGTATCACTCCCTCTTCAATCTTTTCCCGAACTTTATGGCAATCACTTTCAATGTGCTTGGTTCGCTCATGGAAAACAGAGTTGGTGGCTATGTGAATTGCAGCCTCATTGTCACAACGCATAGTGATAGGTTGTTGTGAGTCGATACCAAGATCCTTGAGCAGCCCCTTTAACCAAGTTAATTCGTTTGTCAACTTCCTCATTGCTCGATACTCGGCCTCCGCACTTGAACATGATACCACTTTTTGCTTCTTTGACTTCCAAGTCACTAGGTTTCCTCCTACGAAGGTGCAATATCCAGTGGTTCACCACCTATCTAAGGTGTCTCGATTATAGTCCGCATCACAATAGCCCACAATCTCGGTGTTATCGTTCTTGCCCATCCAAATGCCTTGGCCCGGGCTGCCTTTGAGGTAGCTTAGGATCCTCTCGACCTGACTCCATTGATATTTGCTTGGAGCTTCATGTGTTGACTAACCTGATTCACAGCATAACATATGTCAGGTCGTGTAATGGTAAAGTAGATTAACTTACCTACAAGTCGGCGGTTACGCGTGACGTCCGGGAACGGCTCATCCATCGGTTCTTTCGGTCGGCCCTCTTTTGCCCGAATGCTCTCCCCCTTTCGCTTGAGCTGGTAGTTCTCATCAAGCGGCGTAGAGGCCGGAGACACGCCAAGCTTGCCGGTCTCCTCCAACAAGTCAAGAGTATACTTCCGTTGGGAAAGAAAGAGACCTTCTGGGGAACGACAAATCTCAATACCAAGGAAGTATTTGAGTTCACCAAGGTCCTTGATGTCAAACACAGACTTGAGAGACTCTTTGGTGTCATGAATACCAGCCGAATCATCACCGGTCACGATGATGTCATCAACGTAGATAAGCACCACCACCCGACCAAGGGAGGTTTGACGCGTGAAAAGAGTGTGATCAGCCTCCGACCGCCGAAAACCATGAGTCTTGAGGGTGAAGCTCAGTTTATGATACCAGGCGCGCGAAGACTGCTTGAGACCATAGATAGCTTTACGCAGCCTCAAGACTTTGCCGGGAGCAACTAAGTCTTCAAGGCCAGGAGGAGGCGTCATATACACTTCTTCATCGAGTTCACCTTGAAGAAAGGCATTTTTAACGTCCATCTGCCATAAGTCCCATGAGAGGTTGACGGCAAGGGACAGCACAACCCGAACCGTATGGAGTTTGGCTACCGGTGCAAAAGTGTCCGTGTAGTCCGCGCCATATGTTTGGGTGAAGCCACGAGCCACCAACCGGGCTTTATGACGTTCAATGGCACCAGTGCTCAAATACTTGATGGTAAACACCCATATAGAGCTTACTGCCTTCTTGCCTTTAGGGAGGTCTGATTCATCCCATGTATGGTTCCGGATCATGGCACCTGTTTCGTCTTTGACCGCGTCTAACCATACCTGATGACCCTTGGCTTCTTCATAGGTTTGTGGGATCCAATTGGCGTCAACTTGGCCGAAGAACGCTTGGTGGTCGGCCGGTAACAGCTCAAGGGAACAAACGGACTGAATCGGATGAGCGACGGCTTGACTGTTGTAGTATACACGCTTGTTTTTCCAAGTGGAGGGATCAGATCGAGGTCGGGTACTCCGGCGTAAGACTGGTGGAGGAGGTGGCTCCACGGTGGGCAACTCGATGGAAGTACCGTCCGTAGTGACCGCCTCGACATGTTCCTCGGTAGGAGCCGCAGCCGGGGCAGACGCAGCTGTTGTAGGGCCAGGAATAGGGGCACCGGCCACGGGCAGGCCAACCTCGGTAAAAACATTCTCTTGGGTTAAGACATTGTCTTGTGTGTCCCCTTGGTCAGACCCACCCTCGGTAGGTGTTGGACTTAGCGCTGGCCGCACAGTACTCGTCGATGGAGTCGGGTTACCAAGATGATCAAGAAGGAACCTTAGACTGGAGGCTCGGTCGCTAGGTGAGGTGGAGAGGTCTTTGAGACTGTTCCAATCCTTTTTGTCGTAGTAGCCAACATTTTCCAGGAACCGAACATCTCTAGAGACATATAGCCGACTTGTAGCCGGGTCGTAACACTTGTATCCCTTTTGAGTTGTGGAGTAGCCAATGAACATGCATTTTGTACTCTTGGCGTCCAGCTTACTCCGTTGTTCTCCAGGTACTAACACAAAACAAACACATCCAAAGACACGTAAGTGATCAAGAGATGGTTTAAATTTGTTTAATACCGTAAATGGGGATAAGTCATGAAGAACTTTGGTTGGTGTCCGGTTGATCAAATAACATGCAGTCATCACAGCATCACCCCAAAATCGCTTGGTAACATTCGAATGGAACATCATTGACCGCGCAACCTCCATGAGGTGCCGGTTCTTTCTCTCGGCCACACCATTTTGTTGGGGCGTGTAGGGACAACTAGTTTGATGGAGAATGCCATGCTTAGAGAGATGTTCTTTGAACTTGCAACTCGTGTATTCTCCACCATTATCCGACCTTAGTACCTTAAGTTTAGCATTGAAATGATTAGTCACATAATTCTGAAAATTGACAAAGGCATCAAATACTCTATCTTTAGAAGGTAACAAAGTGACCCAAGTATATTTTGATTTTTCATCAATAAAGGTCACAAAATACTTGTTATTGTCCCTAGATAGACATGGTGATGTCCAAACATCTGAATGAACTAGATCAAAGCAATTTTCATAAATAGTAGTTGATTTAGGAAAGATAGACTTGCAATGTTTTCCAAGGATACAGGACTCACAAGTAGAGTTATCAAAAGAAATATTAGGAAACATTAACCCAAGAGCACGAGAATGTGGGTGGCCTAGCCTAGCATGCCACACCATATTCGAATTAACAACAAAACAAGAGTTAATAGAAGAAGATAAGTTGGGATCGGTTTTCTCTAGGACATAGAGATCTCCACTCTCCTGCCCTTCTCCAAGAACTTTTCCAGTTTCAATATCCTGAAAATGAACACTGTTAGGTCCAAAGATTGCATAACAATTCAAATCATTTGTGGCCCTTTTAACCGATAGAAGATTAGAGGTGAAGGTAGGCATAAAGAAAGCTTTTGAGGTTTTATCAAATAGTTTCAAGTCTCCTATTCCTTTTACTGGTATTTGTTCTCCATTAGCAATAATAACATTCCCTAAAGCCGGTTTTATATTGTTAATTAGACTAGGGTTACTAATCATGTGATGAGAGGCACATGAGTCAATAACAAGTGATTTACTAGGCTTAGAGGTAAAGAAGGAGATACCAGACTCCTTGAGTGAAGCAATGGAGCGAATGAGGGCCTCTATGTCAGACTTCCTTACCACCTCCCCATAGGATGCAGTCATGGCCACCTCCTCTCCTTGTCTCGACGAACCGGCCCCTTTTTCACCTACCGCTTCCTTAGAGAGATTCGCTTTGAACTTTGCGGGCTTGAGATGAGGGTGAAGGATCCAGCATTTGTCCTGGCCTCTCTTCTTGCAATGATCACACACCCAGACCTTCCTATCTTCCTGCTTGTACACACCTTTGTTGGCCGTGACTAGCTCCCCCTTACCGCTAAAGAGATCGAGTGAGCCTTGTTCCTTTTGAACTTGAGAACACACTTCTTCAAAGCTGGGTAGCTTGTCTCCTCTTAGGATGTGCTTCATGAGATCGTTAAAGGCTGGGTTGAGCGTGAGTAGGAGGCCAAAGACCTTGTCCTGCTCTTTTCTCTCATTAAGAACCGTTGGATCTAGAGAGCTTGGCCGTAAGGCCTCAATCTCCGACCAAAGGGCTCTATACTTACCAAGATGCTTAGTAAACTCTAAGTCATCTTGGCTCAGGCTGTTGATGGCTCTCTTGACTTCAAAGACTCGGGTCAAGTTAGAGACATTCCCATAAACGCTCTTAAGCGTTTCCCAAAGTTCCTTGGCCGTTTCGCAATATGAGTAGGCCTCAAGGATTGGCGTGTCAAGAGAGTTTTGGAGAACAGATAGGACAACTTGGTCTTCTTGGAACCACTTGGCCTTCCTCTCGCTCTCTTCCTCTTCTTCCACCTCGGAAGCTTCTTCTCCTTTGAGGTTTTGCTTTGGGACATAGTCGGTTTCGACATGACTCCAAAGGCCGCGACCTCCAAGGGCGGTTCTTGTGGTTCTTGTCCACAGCAAGTAGTTGGTTCCCTTTAGAACAATCGGTGTAACAATGAGCTTGGCGTTTTCCATGGTTTGATTTCTATGGACCGATGGATATAGTGTTTACCCGGAGAATAAACAAAGGTGCTAGTAGCAAGAATGGAAGAGAAGGAGGCTAGAGTATAGAGACGAGTAGAATGATGAGATTAAACTGCAAAGAATCGAAGAACATGCTCTGATACCATGTTACAATTAGCTGAAGTAAAGATAGAATTAAGTGAGTTTAGAGAGTAGAAAGAGATTCGGTAGACAAAGAGAATAAGGAAAGAGATAAGATTAGTTTCTCATTCCATAAGTGTATGTTTTACAATGTAGGCTAAAGCCTATATATAACAAGGAAAAAAAACTTAGGGCTACCCCCTTTACAAAACCGATCGTCTAAGTGATAGGGACAGGGAGAGAGAGAAGACTAATCCCAAGGCTGATAGCGACCCGTCCTAGTCTCCTTAAACCCAACATCACCCGTGACTCCACTTGCTCTTCCTCTCTAACGGCTACAAAAGATATTCTAGAGCCTTCTCATGGGCCTAAGACATGCAGGCCTCCTCACTATCCACACACACATAGATGACTCGGCCTTATTGCTTAGGCGTACGGACGGTCACGGTTGCCTTAGGCTTATTCTTGGTCAATACCAAATTCATCCGGAACTCTTTCAATTAGTCAAATTCATTGGGTTGTCACACATTTTGACCCTAGAAACAGTAACAAAGCTGTTCACTGCTTCGAATCAATGTTTTTTCGGTTTTAGCCTGTTTCGGGACAAAATGGGTAAAAGTGGTGTTTAAACACTCCAAATTCAACCCGAACTCTTATAATTAGTCAAATGCATTGGATTGATACATATTTTGACCCTAGAAAGAGTAACATAGCTGTTTACTGCTTCGAATCAATGTTTTCTCTCGGTTTTAGCATGTTTTCTTGGTTTAAGCTTGTTTTGGGATAAAACGGGTTTAAGTGTTGTCTAAACACTACAAATTCATCCCGAGCTCTTACAATTAGTCAAATGCATTGGTAACATAGCTGTTTACTGCTTCGAATCAATGTTTCTCTCGGTTTTAGCCTGTTTTCTCGGTTTAAGCCTGTTTGGGATAAAACGAGCTTAATTTTTGTCTAAACACTCCAAATTCATCCGGTACTCTTACAATTAGTAAAATTCATTGGATTGTCACACATTTTGACCCTATAAGCAGTAAAAAGCTGTTCACTCCTTCGAATCAGTGTTTTTTCGGTTTTAGCCTGTTTCGGGACAAAATGGGGAAAAGTGGTGTTTAAACACTCCAAATTCAGCCCGAACTCTTATAATTAGTCAAAAGCATTGGATTATTACATATTTTGACCCTAGAAAGAGTAACATAGCTGTTACTTCTTCAAATCAATGTTTTCTCTCGGTTTTAGCATGTTTTCTTGGTTTAAGCTTGTTTTGGGATAAAACGGGCTTAAGTGTTGTCTAAACACTCCAAATTCATCCGGAACTCTTACAATTAGTCAAATTCATTGGATTGTCACACATTTTGACCCTAGAAACAGTAACAAAGCTGTTCACCGCTTTGAATCAATGTTTTCTCGGTTTTAGCCTGTTTCGGGACAAAATGGGTAAAAGTGGTGTTTAAACACTCCAAATTCAACCCGAACTCTTATAATTAGTCAAATGCATTGGATTGATACATATTTTGACCCTAGAAAGAGTAACATAGCTGTTTACTGTTTCAAATCAAAGTTTTCTCTCGGTTTTAGCATGTTTTCTTGGTTTAAGGTTGTTTTGGGATAAAACGGGTTTAAGTGTTGTCTAAACACTACAAATTCATCCCGAGCTCTTACAATTAGTCAAATGCATTGGTAACATAGCTGTTTACTGCTTCGAATCAATGTTTCTCTCGGTTTAAGCCTGTTTGGGATAAAACGAGCTTAATTTTTGTCTAAACACTCCAAATTCATCCGGAACTCTTACAATTAGTAAAATTCATTGGATTGTCACACATTGTGACCATAGAAACAGTAGTAAATCTGTTCACTGCTTCGAATCAATGTTTTCTCGGTTTTAGCCTGTTTCGGGACAAAATGGGTAAAAGTGGTGTCTAAACACTCCAAATTCAACCCGAACTCCTATAATTAGTCAAATTCATTGGATTGTTACATATTTTGACCCTAGAAAGAGTAATATAGCTGTTTACTGCTTCGAATCAATGTTTTCTCGGTTTTAGCCTGTTTTCTCGTTTTAAGCGTGTTTTGGGATAAAAAGGGTTTAAGTGTTGTCTAAACACTCCAAATTCATCCGGAACTCTTACAATTAGTCAAATTCATTGGATTGTCACACATTTTGACCCTAGAAACAGTAACAAATCTGTTCACTGCTTCGAATCAATGTTTTCTCGGTTTTAGCCTGTTTCGGGACAAAATGGGTAAAAGTGGTGTTTAAACACTCCAAATTCAACCCGAACTCTTATAATTAGCCAAATGCATTGGATTGATACATATTTTGACCCTAGAAAGAGTAACATAGCTGTTTACTGCTTCAAATCAATGTTTTCTCTTGGTTTTAGCATGTTTTCTTGGTTTAAGCTTGTTTTGGGATAAAATGGGTTTAAGTGTTGTCTAAACACTACAAATTCATCCCGAGCTCTTACAATTAGTCAAATGCATTGGTAACATAGCTGTTTACTGCTTCGAATCAATGTTTCTCTCGGTTTTAGCCTGTTTTCTCGGTTTAAGCATGTTTGGGATAAAACGAGCTTAATTTTTGTCTAAACACTCCAAATTCATCCGGAACTCTTACAATCAGTAAAATTCATTGGATTGTCACACATTGTGACCCTATCAGCAGTAAAAAGCTGTTCACTCCTTCGAATCAGTGTTTTTTCGGTTTTAGCCTGTTTCGGGACAAAATGGGGAAAAGTGGTGTTTAAACACTCCAAATTCAACCCGAACTCTTATAATTAGTCAAATGCATTGGATTGTTACATATTTTGACCCTAGAAAGAGTAACATAGCTGTTACTTCTTCAAATCAATGTTTTCTCTCGGTTTTAGCATGTTTTCTTGGTTTAAGCTTGTTTTGGGATAAAACGGGCGTAAGTGTTGTCTAAACACTCCAAATTCATCCGGAACTCTTACAATTAGTCAAATTCAATGGATTGTCACACTTTTTGACCCTAGAAACAGTAACAAATCTGTTCACTGCTTCGAATCAATGTTTTCTCGGTTTTAGCCTGTTTCGGGACAAAATGGGTAAAAGTGGTGTTTAATGTTGGTTTAAATTGAGTATGCGGAAGCAAATTAGAGAGAATGTGAGGTAAAATGAGAGCTTGTATTAGAATAGCTTTTACAATGTCGGCCAAAGGCCTTAAATAGAATGAAAACTAGGTTAACACTCCCACCAACTCGACAACTTGTAGATAGAGACATGAAGAGAGAGAAGGGAGCGATCCCAAGATAGAAAGCGACGTGACCTTGTCTCCCTAAGGGAAGCTATCTCGTGACTCTTATCCTCCAACGGTCACATTCTTCTTCGAGATCCTTCTAATGGGCTTGGTATTGTTTCCAACCCCAAGCCTTCTCATTTCTCTCAATAGGCCTCAACCTTAAGGGTGGCCATTAGGACGATCGTACGGACGTCCGTACGGACAACCTCCAAGTCTTAAGTAACATGGTCAATACTCCCCCTCAAGCTTAGCCAAGTGAAACGGCTAAGCTTGGAACCCGCACAAGACCACCTCGTTAAAAACCTTAATATGGAAAACCACATGGGACAAAACCATATCAAGGAAAAGAGTGTGCTCTCCACGGGTTAGAGGAGTCTTCTCATGGATGTGTAGGATCGACTAGTCCAAGTTTGCTAGAGATATACTCGCAAATCTGTGGACTAGTGGCTTTTGTGAAAATATCGGCCAGTTGGTCCTTGCTCGGCGTGTGACACGGTAAGACAACCCCTTCTTCAATCTTCTCTCGCACTGTGTGGCAGTCTACTTCGATATGTTTGGTCCTCTCATGGAAAACAGAGTTGGTTGCTATATGTATTGCAGCCTTGTTGTCACAGTGCATAGTGATGGGTTCATCTATCTCCACTCCAAGGTCCTTGAGAAGACCTTTGAGCCAAGTTAGCTCGTTTGTGAGCTTCTTCATGGCCCTATATTCTGACTCGGCACTTGATTGAGACACCACCTTCTGCTTCTTCGACTTCCAAGTGACTAGGTTCCCACCAACAAACGTACAGTATCCTGTTGTAGACCTTCTATCGGTTGTGTCGCCCGCATAATCCGCGTCGCAATAGCCAACAAGCTCGGTATTGTTGTTCTTTCCCATCCAAATGCCGCGGCCAGGGCTTCCCTTTAGATAGCATAGGATCCTCTCAACAGTGTTCCAATCAAAGTTTGTTGGTGCTTTCATGTGCTGGCTTACTTGGTTCACAGCATAGCACAGATCCGGCCGTGTGATGGTGAGGTAAATCAGCTTCCCAACCAGCCGCCTATATCTGCCCACGTCCTCATATGGCTCAGCCAACTTGTTCGGTAACGTCTTCATCTCCCCCTTTCGCTTGACCTGGTAGCCTTCTTCTAGTGGCGTAGAGACCGGTTTAGCCCCCAGCTTACCAGTTTCCTTGAGCAAGTCCAGCGTGTACTTCCGTTGGGAGAGAAAGAGTCCTTCCGGCGATCGGGAGATTTCAATCCCAAGAAAATATTTCAGTTCGCCGAGGTCCTTGATGTCAAAGGCTGAGTGAAGGAGAGTCTTGGTAGTGGAAATACCTTCCTTGTCATCGCCAGTGATGATTATATCATCGACATAGACGAGCACCACGACGCGACCGCCGGCAGTCCGTAGAGTGAACAATGTGTGGTCGGCTTCCGAGCGTCGAAAACCATTGGTGCGAAGTGTCGAGCTGAGTTTGTGGTACCACGCCCGAGGGGATTGTTTGAGGCCGTAGATGGCCTTGCGAAGGCAGAGAACTTTGCCCGGAGCCACAAGATGTTCGAAGCCCGGAGGTGGGTGCATATACACTTCTTCTTCAAGCTCCCCCTGAAGGAAGGCATTCTTGACGTCCATCTGCCAAAGGTCCCACGAGAGGTTTGTAGCCAAGGAGAGAACGACACGAACGGTGTGCAGCTTGGCGACCGGGGCAAACGTGTCCGTATAGTCGGTACCGTATGTTTGTGTGAAACCGCGAGCCACAAGGCGAGCCTTATAGCGCTCCACGTCGCCATTGCTCAGGTACTTAATTGTGAAGACCCATTTTGAGCTGACCACCTTCTTTCCCTTGGGAAGATCCGCTTCGTCCCAAGTGTGGTTCCGGATCATAGCATCGGTCTCAGCATCAACCGCCGCTAACCACTCTTTGTGCTCTTTGGCTTCATCATAGGTTTGAGGAACGAATTGAGCATCAATCTTGGTGAGGAAGGCAGCGTGTTCCTGAGGAACCAGGTCAAGTGAACACACCGCTTGGATAGGATGGGCCACGGCCTGATTGTTGTAGTAGACCCGCTTATCTTTCCATGTCGAAGGATGAAACTTTAGACGTTGACTTCGCCGGGGAAGAGCAACCATAGATTCCCGTGGGAGAGCATCGGTTGAGGTCACGAGATGATCATTGTCCTCATGAGTAGGCTCGGCACATGGTTCAGCCGGAGGAGGAACAAGCGGCACGGAGGCATTTTCTTGAACTTCTTCTTCTACGGGTGAGATAGCGGGTACATCCGGTTCATGTGAGGTCGGAGTAGGCTGAGCATGGCTCGACGGGCTTGATGGAGTGGTGATGCCGAGGTGATCGAGGAGGAACCGTAGGTTGGCCGAACGATCAGAGTTGGACCGAGAGAGATCCTTGAGACTGTCCCAATCCTTTGTCGCATAGTATCCTTGGTGTTCAAGGAACCGCACTTCTCGAGAGATATGTAGGCGACCAGCAGCTGGATCATAGCACTTATAGCCCTTCTGACTTGTCGAGTAGCCAATGAACATACATTTGGTGCTTTTGGCGTCGAGCTTAGTCCTTTGTTCCCCTGGAACCAAAACAAAGCATACACACCCGAAAACGCGTAAGTGATCCAAAGATGGTTTAAATTGATTGAGTACCTCATATGGAGATTTGTCTTGTAGAACTTTGGTAGGAGTCCTATTAATCAAGTAGCAAGCCGTCATGACAGCATCTCCCCAGAATCGTTTGGTGACATTGGTTTGGAACATCATCGACCTCGCCACTTCCATAAGGTGCCGGTTCTTCCTCTCGGCCACGCCATTCTGTTGGGGCGTATATGGACAACTCGTTTGTTGTAGAATGCCGTGTTTGGACAAATGATCTTTGAGTCTATGACTGATGTACTCTCCCCCATTATCTGATCTTAGTACCTTTATTTTTGCATTGAAATGATTAGTAACATAATTCTGAAAATTAACAAATGCATCATAAACCCTATCTTTAGATGGTAACAATGTGAGCCAAGTATATTTTGATTTTTCATCAATAAAAGTCACAAAATACTTGTTATTGTCTCTAGATAGGCATGGTGAGGTCCAAACATCAGAATGTACTAAGTCAAAACAATGTTCATAAATGGTAGTAGATTTAGGGAAAACCGATTTGCAATGTTTGCCAAGAATACAAGGTTCACAACTCGAACTATCAAAAGAAAATTTAGGCAACATTAATTGAAAAGCTCTAGAGTGAGGGTGGCCTAGTCTAGCATGCCACACTTCACTTGAAATACTACTAAGGTCCGATTTAAAAGAAAACATATTAGGTGAACTTGATGAGTTTTTCTCTAGGACATAGAGATCTCCCTTAGCATCTCCACCTCCAAGAATCTTGCCAGTCTCAATATCCTGAAAATGCACACTGTTAGGACCAAATATGGTATAACAATTCAAATCGGTTGTAGCTCTCTTAACCGATAATAGGTTAGAAGTAAAAGTAGGCATAAAGAAGGCCTTTGAGTTCTTATCAAACAACTTTAAATCTCCTACACCTTTAACTGGTATCCTATCCCCATTTGCAATAATCACATTTCCCACAGTCGGCTTTATGTTGTGTATAAGGCTCGGGTTACTTATCATGTGATGAGAAGCACCCGAGTCTACAACAAGCGTTTTACTAGGTTGTGAAGCGAAGAAAGTGATACCAGATTCCTTTAGGGCTGCGATGGACTTGATGAGGGCCTCCAGGTCTGATTTCCTCACAAGATCTCCAAGAGAAGCCGCCATGGCCGTAGCCGCCGCGTTGCCTTGGTTTGCTGCACCGAAACCTTGGCCGCTTGGTCCTTCTTGCGAGATATGCGCCTTGAACTTAGCCGGTTTGAGATGAGGGTGAAGGATCCAGCACTTGTCCTTCATGTGTCCCTTCTTCTTGCAATGGTCGCACACCATTGTTTTCCGGTCATCTTGCTTGTAGACTCCTTTGTTCGCGGTAGCCAAGTCGTCCTTTCCACAAAAGAGACCAAGTGAACCTTGTTCCTTTTGCACTTGAGAACACACGTCTTCAAGAGTAGGTAGCTTGTCTCCACGGAGGATGTGCTTAATCAGGTCATTGAACGCCGGATTGAGAGTGAGCAGGAGACCAAACACCTTGTCTTGCTCCTTTCGTTCATTGAGGATGGCCGGATCGATAGTACTTGGCCGGAGCATCTCCAACTCGGCCCACAATGACCGGAACTTCCCAAAATGCTTGGTAAACTCCAAGTCTTCTTGATGGAGACCGTTGATAGCCTTCTTGACCTCAAATACCCGAGTCAAGTTGGTCACGTTCCCATACACATTCGCTAGCGTCTCCCATAGTTCTTTGGCCGTCTCGCAGTACGAGTAGGCTTCAAGAATCGGTGCGTCTAGCGAGTTTTGGAGAATGGCAAGCACGGTCTGATCTTCTTGGAACCACTTGACTTCCTTCTCGAGATCAGCCTCCTTGTCTTCTTCCGTTCCTTCTTTACCGTCCTCCTTAGTGGCTTTCTTGGGGAGTTGGTCCGTTTCTACATGGATCCAAAGTCCTCGGCCACTGAGAGCGGTCTTTGTGGTTCTTTTCCACAACAGGTAGTTTGCTCCTTTGAGCACCACCGGGGTAACAATAGGCTTGTTGTTGTCCATTGTTAGGTAGAGTAGCGAGAAAAACGATAGAGTAGCGGATAGAATGAAGCGCGAATGAGTGAGTAGAATGAAGAATAGAGTAAAGGAGTAGTATACGAGTAGAGAATGCAAAGTAGAATCAAATAAGAACAAGAAAAAGAAGAGGAGAAAGTTTATAGAACCATGGATCAATAAACTTGCTCTGATACCATGTTGGTTTAAATTGAGTATGCGGAAGCAAATTAGAGAGAATGTGAGGTAAAATGAGAGCTTGTATTAGAATAGCTTTTACAATGTCGGCCAAAGGCCTTAAATAGAATGAAAACTAGGTTAACACTCCCACCAACTCGACAACTTGTAGATAGAGACATGAAGAGAGAGAAGGGAGCGATCCCAAGATAGAAAGCGACGTGACCTTGTCTCCCTAAGGGAAGCTATCTCGTGACTCTTATCCTCCAACGGTCACATTCTTCTTCGAGATCCTTCTAATGGGCTTGGTATTGTTTCCAACCCCAAGCCTTCTCATTTCTCTCAATAGGCCTCAACCTTAAGGGTGGCCATTAGGACGATCGTACGGACGTCCGTACGGACAACCTCCAAGTCTTAAGTAACATGGTCAATATTTAAACACTCCAAATTCAACCCGAACTCTTATAATTAGCCAAATGCATTGGATTGATACATATTTTGACCCTAGAAAGAGTAACATAGCTGTTTACTGCTTCGAATCAATGTTTCCTCTCGGTTTTAGCATGTTTTCTTGGTTTAAGCTTGTTTTGGGATAAAATGGGTTTAAATGTTGTCTAAACACTACAAATTCATCCCGAGCTCTTACAATTAGTCAAATGCATTGGTAACATAGCTGTTTACTGCTTCGAATCAATGTTTCTCTCGGTTTTAGCTTGTTTTCTCGGTTTAAGCATGTTTGGGATAAAACGAGCTTAATTTTTGTCTAAACACTCCAAATTCATCCGGAACTCTTACAATTAGTAAAATTCATTGGATTTTCACACATTCTGACCCTATCAGCAGTAAAAAGCTGTTCACTCCTTCGAATCAGTGTTTTTTCGGTTTTAGCCTGTTTCGGGACAAAATGGGGAAAAGTGGTGTTTAAACACTCCAAATTCAACCCGAACTCTTATAATTAGTCAAATGCATTGGATTGTTACATATTTTGACCCTAGAAAGAGTAACATAGCTGTTACTTCTTCAAATCAATGTTTTCTCTCGGTTTTAGCATGTTTTCTTGGTTTAAGCTTGTTTTGGGATAAAACGGGCTTAAGTGTTGTCTAAACACTCCAAATTCATCTGGAACTCTTACAATTAGTCAAATTCATTTGATTGTCACACATTTTAACCCTAGAAACAGTAATAAAGCTGTTCACTGCTTCGAATCAATGTTTTCTCGATTTTAGCCTGTTTCGGGACAAAATGGGTAAAAGTGGTGTTTAAACACTCCAAATTCAACCCGAACTCTTATAATTAGTAAAATGCATTGGATTGTTACATATTTTGACCCTAGAAAGAGTAACATTGCTTTGTACTGCTTCGAATCAATGTTTCTCTCGGTTTTAACCTAATTTCTCGGTTTAAGCATGTTTGGGATAAAACGGGTTCAAGTTTTGTCTAAACACTACAAATTCAACCCGAGCTCTTACAATTAGTCAAATGCATTGGTAACATAGCTGTTTATTACTTCGAATCAATGTTTCTCTCGGTTTTAGCCTATTTTCTCGGTTTAAGCCTGTTTGGGATAAAACGAGCTTAATTTTTGTCTAAACACTCCAAATTCATCCGGAACTCTTACAATTAGTAAAATTCATTGGATTGTCACACATTGTGACCCTATCAGCAGTAAAAAGCTGTTCACTCCTTCGAATTAGTGTTTTTTCGGTTTTAGCCTGTTTCGGCACAAAATGGGGAAAAGTGGTGTTTAAACACTCCAAATTCAACCCAAACTCTTATAATTAGTCAAGTGCATTTGATTGTTACATATTTTGACCCGAGAAAGAGTAACATAGCTGTTACTTCTTCAAATCAATGTTTTCTCTCGGTTTTAGCATGTTTTCTTGGTTTAAGCTTGTTTTGGGATAAAACGGGCTTAAGTGTTGTCCAAAC